>NW_009187559.1:44415-69656 GCF_000690835.1 Fulmarus glacialis
CTGTGTGGGGAGCGGGTGGGGCTCATCCTCTCCTGCCACGCTGTGACAGGGCAATAAATTTGGCAGGAGGGCCTGTGGGATGGCCAGGCTTATTTTTCTATATGAAAATTTACGGGGCCGGAGGTGGGGAGGAAAAAGGAACCTAAAACTTCTTATCTCTCCCAGCTTTCCACAAAAATCCCAGCAGAGCAAGCAGTCACTTGGGGCGTGTATAGGTGGTCCACCCAGGTTTGCTGAGTCAGGAGACAAGACATAAACTCCATCCCACCAAGTCTCAGGTTTCAGTAAAATGCTTTCTTCTTCTTCATGTCATGAAGGACATTACTCTCAGGTGAGAGCACTGTGCCATGCAATTTGCAGGCCTCCCACAGCAAAATTTAGACAGGAGAAAAATTCACCCCCGTTTCACAGGTCCTGATGGAGCAAAAGATCTACACCCAAAGTGATGATATTCCTGCATCCGGATCCAAGGCTGCTGGTTTTCCTTGGAGCGGGGCTGGAAGAAATCCCACAGGACTGGGAAGGAGACAGGGAGGGAAGAGGCAAAGAGAAGATGGAGAGAGACAGAGAACTGGGTACCAGGAGAGGCTGTTTGAGATGTTGAAAAGGCTATCGAGCCTGTCAAAATCATGTTTCCTGGCATCCTGTACAAACCTCCCATGATTTTATAGGGACAATATCCACGGTTTATCAGCAACAGCAGTTTAAGCACAACCCTGAGACTGCTCTGGTCCCTCGTGCTCCCGTGGGCAGAGTCTCATGCATCCTGAGGGCAAAGTCACACAGTCACACGGGCATCAGCAGAGCGGGTCCATCAAAGCAGGGCTGTCGTCCCATGAGCAACCTCATGTCCTGCTGCCATATGGACCAGGGCTTTCACCCAAAAGCTCGGTCCCGAGTCTCTCACTCAGCTGGTTCCCCTGCTCTGCTGCGAGAGCACTAGTCAGAAGATGAGTTTGCCCCTCAATGCCCTTCAGATGCTTTAAGGAGCTGGGTTAAGCCCGCTCTGGCTCGGAAGGAGGGTTGGAAGGAACATGGCCAGGCGAGTTTCTGGTGGCCATCCCCACAGCAGGTGAGATGTAGGTCAGACGATGCCAGGAGAAAGTGGGCTGTGGAGGAAAGGTCACCTAGAGAAGCCCAGGAGGAACGTGGCTACGGAAAAGAGAGATGATAGCAGTATTTGAGGTAAACACTTTGTCTCCAGCTAATTTATGTCGCTGATTCCTGCTTGCTGAGCCTAGACAGGCCTTTCAGGGAAAGTCTAAACATTAACAAAGCAAGCGGTGTGCACACAGCGGGGCAGCTCAAACACAGCGTGGGTGGTATGCTGAAGGGCATTCACGCACAGGCACAGCAGAGGGGGTCCTCCCCGACGCTGGAGGTGCAGTGTTCAAGGCTGCCTTGTATCAACTCATCAAATATTTGTTTGCATCTGTGACCTTCAGACTTTCCCATCATGGGGGTGATTTCGGCTGCAGGTGTGCTGGCAGCCACTTTGAATTTCAGCACAGGCCGAGAGCAGGGCAGGAAGGAAGAGCTCCTTATGGGCGACTTTCCTCTCGCAAGGTTTAATTCTAGCCGTAGCCGATGCCAGGCCCTGGTAAAACTCACCCCTGCCCCGGGGGCAAGGCTCTTACCAGCATTCTTTTTTTCATAAAGTTTTGCCTGAGCAAAGGTGGTGCAAGGGGAACCTCCACACCTACGTGATCCAGTCTGGGCCATCCCTATTGCCAGCTGGTGGAAATCACTGCCGCTCTTCACATAGTGGGGAGCAGTGATTTATCCCAGCTGGGGACCTCCTCTTTCTCCAAGCAAGCAGAGGGCAGACTCTCCTTACTGATGCAATGTGGTGGCCAAAGTCCTCTTTGTCAGTTCAGTACAACAAAAGCACAAACCGTCTCATGATACTTTATGGGCAGGTGAACACCTCTACTCCCTTCAGGTATCTCGCTTGCCCCTGAGGGAGAATTTGGGATAAGCGGGACGGAGCTGTAACGGTAAAGGTCCTTTCATTGACAGCTAGGAAAAAAGCATTCTTTTTCCTGAAAGGTGTCTTCCCTTCACACAGACCTTTGTGCTTTTAGAAGCCGAGCTCCAGACTTTCACACCTCAGGGATATGGCCACGCTATGCACAGGTAGCGGTGAGGTACAGGACAGGCTTTGCTCAGCAGTGGCTTCTCTTAGGAGTTGACTGATTCTCAGCGTGAGTGTGCCTGCTTCCTTTTGTGTTTACCAAGTGTAACCTGCAATTCTTACTAATTATGGCAATATTCCCCGCTGCTTATAGATATTTAGGCAGAACCATTTCTGTGCTTTTCATTAGCTAAATGCTGCATTGCTAACTAGACTATTTCCCGTTAATATTTTTTTCTGTGTTTCTGAGGAAGCTTTCCCTTATCCTAGACCTCTCTTCTTCCTAGCTCAGGACTCCCTTCCCCTACCTGGCTTGCTCTTGCCCCTGGGCAGGGTGCTCCAGCTCATTTGCAGGGTGGCCTTGCTGATTTGGTAACCTGCTTGCTTGCAGGCTTATTTGAACTTGGTCACATCTTTCTTGGGTTTGCCTGTTCCTTTGTAGCACAGGTTAAACCACGACACACAGAAAGGGAACGAGCTCAGCAGCCAGTGATGACTGTGGCTACCGGCAGCGATGCGGTTCTTGTTTCAACTCCTGTTTCCTCTTTCCAGAAAGGCACATTGCTGTAAGTGGGCTGTCAGTGACTATGGGCAGAGGCCAGGATTTGGGCTGGCTGTGTGATTATATGAAGGCTCTTGCTCTGTGTGCCAGTTCCTCATGGGAATACCAGCAACAGTGCTACAAATCTCCGGTAGTCAAGACTTTTGGCAGTGTTGACCAGCATTCTGTTGTTTCTGTGCTCTGCTGTTGAGGTGCTGCTTTCATATAAATACCCTTCCCAACCCTGGAGGGTGCATCTTTTCCCCAGGACATATGTTTAATATAGCAACTGGTCAGAGAAACGGGCAGCGATGCACTGCAGTGTTTTCTGGTATACCCGCATGAACAAGCATCTGTGCTGGGCACAGGCTGGACATGAATCTGGAGAACCTGTGACAGGACCTTTGGATGTGAGTTGTTTTGGACAGTGGCTTAAATGACATGATTTGACACAGCAATGTACAGTCCACGTACAAGTATTTCTCTGTATTTGAAAATGCAGCTCTTCGCCCTCTCATACTCCCTTTCTTAAGCTACGTGCTGCATCAGTCAGTCCCTCCTGGGCAGGGAGGAGAAAAGCAGCTTTTGCCCTAAGGGAAGCTGCTGCCAGCAATTGAAGGCAGCTGCCTGGCTAGTGCAAGCATCTTACCAAAAGATTTACAAAAATACTTTTGATTCAAACTTTTTATGCCTTTCAGGAATTGCATGGTAGGTTTCTTCTTCTCCCCATCTTTCCAGGTGGCTGAATTCCTCTGGACAACCACATCTTCCATGAGGTGCTATGCTTATATCTCCAGAGAAGGTGCAACACTACCATGAAGTCACTCATAGGAGTCCATCCTGGGAGATGAGGTCTCTCTGTGGAGAACAGGGATAAGTCAGCATCAGACTACATATCCTGTAAGTCACTGCTGCAGTATGTTTCGAATCCACCTGTTTTGGAGTGTTAGCCAAAATAGGATTGGGGCATTTTCTTTTCCTATCAAAAACCACTTGAAACTCTCTACAAAGTGACAATTTTCATGAAAACATATGCAAAAGTGTGTTAGATCTGAAAATCATCTTTTCTAGTCCTGCTAGCAGATTTGGATGGTTCCTGTGGGTTACAGACTATACCCCATTAGGAGTCACTCATGGCAAGTTTTATCTCATAAAGGACAATGTGAACTTCACATCCTCTGGACCACGTCGGGCTAAGGGATCAGCTGATCTCTGACTGTGTCCCTGCACCCCTCCATGTTTCACAGGAGTGCCTCTGAAAGACAGGAGGAGGAAGGCAGGCAGGGAAACAACTATCTCCAAAAGTGACTCCAGAAATCTTGGCTCTGCCAGCGACCACCGTGAAAGACCGGGCATTTGGCAAACCCCTGCCCGGCCATCCGATGCACAGTCACCACGAGGAGGTCGAACGGCACCGGCTTCTGGAGACACACCAGCAGCTGCTACAACAACATCAGTTCTGCATCTTCTTGCTTCATGGTGGTCCACCACAGGGGACAGTGTGGTGGCATGAATCAAGCAGGTCAAATAGAAATCTTCCCTAGATCTCAGTCACTCACCATTGGGAAGCCCAGGGTTGGTTTCGAGGCCAGGAGAAAGGAGCCCAAGGGTGAATTCACACCCAAATGCCTGTAGACACCAGCACCCCAGCTTGGAGTGAGGATGCCCATCAGGGCGACTGCCTGGATGCGCAAAGCTGAGTCCCTTTACCCTGTGGGATGTGGAGGTGTAGTGAAGCAACATAGTCTTCCCCCTCTGCTTCCCTTCCTTCAGCAGCCTGCTCACCTGGAAACCTTTGTCTTTCAAAAGAGGCAGCCTTGGGGCCATGGTTCCCCAGACCCACCAGGAGCAGCTGCGGACCTGTGCCTGCAGCCCCCAAGCTCACCCGAATTTCTTCCAGATGTGGCTGTGCTGCCAAAGGAGCATCGTGCATCCCGTGGGGAAGCAGTGGACTCGGTTGCAGCCAGTCAGCGTTTCGCACCGCCCGCTGTGGCAGTCCCCAGTGCGCTTTGGTGTGACCTGACCAGCAGCCTGACTCCAGTGGGCTCTGCCTTCGAGCGTGTAACGCACTGGGAAAGGAGAAACGCCTGGTCCCAGGGTGCTCCACGGCCCGGCAGCGGGGTTAGCATCCTACAGCTGGCACTGACAGCGGGTCTGTCCTTCTGCAGCCCGGGGCGGTGGGGATGCACCTTCCCGGGGAAGCTGGGAGTGCTGGTTTGGGCCAGGAAACCTCTCCGTGACACTAGGTTCACTCAGAGGCACTTCACCTCCATTTCCCTGCACGTCCCTTTCCTTGCCTGTGTCTGTTTTTACCTTCAGCTTGGTCCCTGTCTCTGCTATGTGTGTTCATAGTGTCCGGCAGAACAGTTTATCAGTGCTGGGTCTGGCTGCAACGTCCTAATACAAATGCCACACTCTTTTATTCAAGTGGGTAAAAATCCCTAAGAAGAGCTAGTGTCATCTAATCGGTCCTTGCATCCCTTTGGAGACAAAGCTGTGCAGAAACATCTCTGGTGGGGGGTTACACTCAATTTTGTGTACTCTGTGTGGCCCTTGATCTCTTCTTGTTTTAAACTCTGAACAGTGTCTGCTTGATGGATGTTTAACCTGTGCTTTTAAAGATATCCATGTCAATATGCTGATCACTCAGAGCTGCTGGGAGGTGGCATTTGTGAGGAGCAGGGCCACTCACCATCTCGGTGATCCACCATCAGCTCTTGCTTCATCTTCCCGTTCTCCATCAAGTAGGGTGTTGCCTTCTCTGTCTCGTGCCCCCAAAACCACTGGGCAGTGCTATCGGTGTAATGTAGATTGGCTGCAGAGGTAGCAGTTGGATGGATTTGTCTCTACGACATCCCAAAATCTTGTACCTTCATGGCTGTGTTGCCATTCCCCTCAGGTCTCCTGGCTGGAGGTTTGTAGTACGTGGTGAGCGACGTGGCCAGGCTGTGGCAGGAGCATGGGCCTGTCCTCCAGCGTGGTGGGGTCCATGCTGAGCCTGAGCCTTGTGCTGTTGTCTCCTGCCACATCTGCAGGTCCACGCTGCTCTCATTCAGCTCTGAAGCCGTTTTCCTTCAGGATGTACCATGTGGGGCTTCACTTTCAGGACTAGTATCACAGTTTCTGGTATTGTGTCAGCTTGTGAGCTGAAAGCCAAGATAAAAATGAACTTGGTGGTTTTTAGAGAGGTGTTTAAGTACTTCTAGCTGCAAAGAAGGACGATGTGCAAGTCTGACCCCACACAGATGGGGATCCACACATGTGCTGATGCCAGGGACAGGTCGAGCGATCCCCCCTCTGGAAAGCTGGGAAAGGCTGCAAGTTCAGCCTTTCAAAATACCACTGTGCCAGCCAAAAATCTCTTTCCACGTGTTGGAAAGGCAAATAAACCGGAGCACCAGGGAGCAGGCAGAACTGGCCTTTTGTTGCCAGCTCTTCTTGGCTAGTCGGTGAGGAGGAGACGATGTTTCCCTCAGACCTACTTTACATCTCCCTCTCTCTTTTTTTTTCCAATAGGAAATTGTGAGCGCATGAGTTAAGCAGAGCCCCGGGGAACAGGAATCTTCGGAGTGGCGTGTGGCTGGCAGGGTGTGAAGCTGGCGGCCAGGGTAGGACACGCACGTACTCACCACGCACTTGGCATCGCTTGGCTGCTTCACCAAATTCCTTCCCCTCCCCTCAACCCAGACTGTCTCTCCCCAGCTCCCGTTGCTGCAGGCGGGTTGGGAGTAATGCCACCGCAGCACCGTGACCTGGGGAAGGTCTTGCCTCCAAAAGTAATCCCTGCTCCTTCTCTCGCCCCAGTATTGACTTTTTTTTAAGCTGGATCCATTCCCTGATCAGGCTGTTCCCCCAGACAGGGACAGGGTGAGCCGCGGTGGCCAGGAGCCAGGAAAGGGTGTGCTGCCCTTGGCTACGGGAAGCCAGGCAGCACAGGGCCGCCTAGTAGGTTTACTACCAAAAGCACTGCCAGACTCAGGCAGGGAGAGGCAATAGCTCTCCTCCAGTTGGCCCCACGAGTCATTGCACTCTCTCCTGCGCCCCGAGGCCATCCCGGTTACAGCCACTCTGCTCTGTCCACCACGGCTACAGGTCCAAGCCGTCCGTGCGGGAAGGAGGTGGTGTCTTTCACCCCTGGCATGAGCCCCTAAAATCTCTTGAGAAAATCAGCACCAAAAATACTGACTGATGCTCCCCAAGCAGCAGAGGCTCCCAGAGCTGGCACGGCTGCTGTTGCGTACCCTGGACGTCCATGGGTGCCAGAAAAGCCTGCAGCATCAGGCTTTGTTAATACACTCTGATGACATGCTGCCCTGTGTCGAACAACCCGAGAGCACGTCAGCACGGAGACCTTCCAGGCTGGCTGGGAAAGCCCCAGGAAATGTCAAGATCGCAAGATCTGTGCTGGAAAAATAAATAAGCCTATGTTCCTGTGACGATTCGGTCTCCAGCACACTCCTACATGGCACTTCTCCCCTGCAGCTTCTGCCTAGGATGTTAACGCTGAGAGATGTCTGTGTTATTTACTCAACTCTCTCCTGATATCACTGGAAGGAGCCGGGGTGTGAATGAAGTCTATGCTCTCTCTGCAAGATCGGCAGCTTTAGCCGTGATACTTCAGCTGCTGGAGAAAACAAACCTCCCTGGCTGGGGCTGGAGCGGAGTACTAAAGCTTTCACTCAATGAGACGTGCTCTGCACAGGTCCTCATCTTCATACAGAGGGAGCCCAAGACTCTTCCATGCAGATACAGGGAGAGTCAAAGCTGAAAACTTGTAAATCTAAGCTGCATCTAGAGCTGGTTACAATAACAAATATGAGCTTGGAAAGCTGGAGGAGATGCCATGCTCAGCTCTTCTGGCAAGCAGTTGTAGTAACCTCCTTCAGGGGAAAAAGGGATAGGGTCCTTTGGTCTTGGCCTCCAGAGAAGTTAAGTTCTGATCTGAGCCACTGAGATGGGAGACTCACAGCAGCCTTACTGACACCCATCTGTGTCGATGGAGAGCTCTCTTTGACTGGGGAATACTGAACCAAGCCTGAGAGGTGGCTGCTCTGACCAGGTGTTCATCTGACCTCTAATGGAGAGATGGCTCTCTATTTCTTCTGGGCCATTTTCTTTAGTTCTAGGTGGGCGTCTTGCATTTCTCTGCCTGGTTCTGTCTGCATCAATGCAGTTGGAACTTAACCTGCCTCTATCAAACATCAGAAGTTGCTTTGCTTTGGCCAGAGTATTCGGCTAGCTCTGTGCCTTGACCAGCGTGCCTCTAGTCCTCGGACAAAAGCCCCAGGGGACAGCCTGGGAAATGAATACTTCAAGCCCTTCCTCTAGCAAAAGCTGGGCATGTCTAGCTCTGGGAATGGGCAGGATGGGAGACACCCCTGTGACGCTGGTGGCCCTCAGGTATGCATGTCCTGACCATCCCTGGCAGAGTCACAAACTCCACTTGTGAATGGAGAAGTCAATAGGAAGATCAGCTGTAACATTGACGAATGCCAGAAGATCATACTGCGCCTCAGTAAAGGAAGAAGAAAAAAAACACCCCAGAGTCACTCGGCTCGAAGGAGAAGGAAGTCTGAGCACTGTGCCCTTCAGGCTGACTCTCGGAGGAGGTTTGGTGCTGGTAGGTGCTGGGGTGAAGGATGGCACAGAGAAGAAGAGTTTCACTTTATGCACGTAACCACCATGTTCAGCAAAGCGGACCTGGCCAGACCAAGGAAGATCTGATCTGCTCGCTTTGGTTTGGTGAGAAGTAAACTGTAGTGGGGAAAAAACTGAGGAAAAAAACCTCACTGGCATGTGAATTTGCAGAAGGGAATGTCCCCTTGAAACAGCTGTAACCCACATCCTCTCCGCATTGGCAGTCAAGAGTGGCTACCCCCAGCCAGGGCAGTGCATCTGCTGGGGATTTCCCTGCTGCCAGCCAAGTGATAGTTTCCATGATGGGCAAATGTGGGCAAGCAGGAAGAGATCGGCTCTGCTGTGAGGTGAAAGTGTGTGCATCTGACCTGCCGCCTGGTTTTCCTCTGTGGCACCTGGTGAGGACCATAATGAAGGGATGTTCCTCTGGAGTCAAGGGCTGAGTCTGCATGATTAGCACAACCCAGCCTAGACCTTCATGCTGTCACACAAAGACCTAGTCTAAGCCCAAACCCTTCCAGGAGGGAGAGAACAGGTCATGGTCCATCCCTTGTCGGATGTCCACAGAGGTCATGCCACAGCAGTGGGGTGCATTACACTACTGGCAGTAATCCTGAACAGGGCTGAGTTTTGGTGTCAGCTCTGGACCCACGCTGTTGCTGGCATGGTGGGTGGGAAGCACGTGGGTCGCAACCCACTGCCTGCCTCATTCACCGAGGACATGACCTCCAGGGAGCCGATGGTAGGCACGGAAAACCTGAAACATCTCTGCCTTGAAGCAGGCTGTGTCATCCAGCCTTAACGTTTTTCCTTGCCCACAGGCTGGCCATGGGTCTCGTGGGTGGCAAAGCTGCGCACCCCACAGTGCCGGATGCCCCTGCAGGTGGGCTGCCTCCCAGTTGCTTCCAGCGAATAATCCACCGAACCCCTCCAGGCTCATGTCCCTTGCAACAGAGACCCATCCCAAATGGTTGTGCCGGTCTCTATGGATCTGTGCCTTGCGATGGCTTCTCTGACGTCTAATGATGGTTAAGCTCACGCACCAGCCTCTCTGGTGGGGGGGAGGGCTTCTTAGGAGCTCTTCTCCAGAGCTCTTTCCCCAGAAAACTCACTGGAACTTACTATCTTCAGAAGCTCTCACCCTCTATCAAATCGGTTTGAAAGGGCTCAGTGGGTTAAAATGTTCAAAGAGGGGGAATGATGAGCAGATGCAGCTCTTGCTTAAGTTTTAATGGCCTTAAGAAACCATACTAAAACTGTATTAAAAAAAAAGGAGTTGTTTCCAGGAAAAGTTTTCCAAAGTCTCAACTCGATTTCCTTTCAGCGTCATGAAAGCCGCTCTTTGATAAATACTGTAATTAAAAACCCCAGCAGTCATTTTTTTTTCTCCAATTCATTTTAATGTTATAAATTCAGTGGGGGAAGGGAGCGCTTAGAAATAGAATGTCTGTATTTTCTCATATAAACATATCGTTCTTAGGAAGACACTTTCTTCTTTGACAAGGGTCTTTCTGTTGGAAAACGGTTGCTTAGCTTTGCCCTGACAGCCCAGGGACAGTAAAACTTGTCAGCGTGGAGAAACTGAGTGGCCTGGTTGGAGTGGGATAATGTTCGTATTAACAGGGCAATTGTCATTCTAACTCCACGGTGGCAGTGCCAAGCGATCCCCCCGCCTCCCTGTGATCCCCCCTCAAGCTCTAATACAGCTGCAGACTTGTGGCACATTTCTTTTCCTAGATGTCACCTTGGGTTTTTTTTCCCCCGCCTCTCTGGATTTCTAGGATGCTTGAACTCATTTCTGACTGTGGTATTGCTGATGTGGATGGGCTGGGCTGCATTTTTAGGATCTGATTCAAAGCCCACTGAAGGCAGGAGCAATTTGCTGTTGATGTCAGTGGTCTCTGGAGCAGGCACTGTATAACTGCTATTTTTTTGTCCGGACAATTGCAGTTAAAGGGAGCAAAGAAAAAATTTATTTTAAAGCGCTCAGGCTAGGTCCGCTGGCTGCTGAGCAGCCGAAAAAAGGATTCTATTTAAACCAGGGTATTGCACGAGACCCCCCAAAGCAGAGAGAGATACCGAATTGCTCACCCCTTGGGAAAATTGAGGCTGTCCTCTTTAAGAGAGAAATTTTACTTTCTCTCTTTGGATTTTGTGTTCTAAAAAAATGAAGGGCTTTGTGAGGAGAAGGGAGGAAAAAGAAAAACCCAGTGACCTTATGGGGAGCATGTCAGGAATCTGCAATACATCCAGCCAGTCGCGAACCTCTCTAAGGTCTGGCCATGCAAGCGCTGCCTGAGCCCGTGGAAGGAGAGCACCGCGCAACCCATACTGTCCGTGCCAGTGAGCAGTAGCTGAGATTGTACCTCCAAGAGAGGGCAGGGGCTTACAGAAATTGCTGTGTTTATCAGCTGGGAGAATTCCTGGGAGGAGGAGGGGTTGTGAGTTATTCCTACTTTTTTGCATAATTTCAATATTCATAGAGGCAGTTGCTCCAGCTGAGGTGTTTCTGCACCATGCACAGTGCATGTAGGCTGGTGCATGCCACCAGAAAAAAAGAAAATTGTGGGCAATGTAGGTTGGATCAGCGAAACTTTCCAAAGGACATTTCTACCAACAGACCCAAATTCCTGCTTTGCAACCCCATACAGCATGGGTGTGTGAGAGGGGGCAGCTATGCCGTCAGCTGAACCTCATTTGCCGGGTGGCTGTGGGAAATCTGACAGTAAGATCCCACCCTAACGATGAACAGCTATTATTTGGAGGAGCTGATGTCTGCCTGCTAGCAACTGGAGCCAAACAGCGAGGTTAGACGAGAGATGCAGCATTTTGGGATGGCTGAAGCTGGCGTGACGCCCCAGGCAGGGAGGGCCAGATCCAGCGGGGCAAAGGGTGCAGCTCTCCAGATGTGGATGGGGCACTGGGCTCCCACCTCAGCTCAGGATCTGACTCAGGGCCACGTTGTTATCTTGGAGGGTGCATGACATGAAATGATTCACCGTCGTCAACCGTTGGCATTCGATGTGGTTGAGTCAGGGCCGGCGGGCTTAAAAACTGGCGGATTGGTTAAATGTTTTTGGAGGAGGGCAGATGTTGCGTCTTCTCCTTTGCCTGCTGGATTGTGGACCTCTGGACGGTGACCAGCTTGCATGCAATGCTCTTCCCAGCAAGCACGAGGCAAAACCGGTTGGCAGAGCGTGTAACCAGAGCTCGGTTGGGTCTACGAAGAGCTGACTTTTGCTGCCTCTCACAGATGCCTCTGGGCCCGACTTCACTTGGGAAAGGGGTGCCTGTGGAAGGCTGGGGGCTTCCACCCCATGGTGGACGCAGGGTGATGGGAGTGTGTCTTCTTCAGCCTGGCAGGTGTCTGGCTGCTCCTGTCATGTGTCCTCGCCATGCCGTGGGATGCCGGTCCCTGCTGGGTGACCCGTGGATCCCACACCCTGGGTTTGAGCGCCATGAGGTTACGTGAAGATTCGCCGCTTTGGGGGCTGCTCAGTTTTTGTTTGCTGCCTTTCAAAATCTTCAAATATCCTCGCAACTACAGGAGGCTCAAGGAGAAGCGCCAAATGCTCAATCTCGTGACAAAGCTGCAGACACCAGAGAGCTGCCAGGAAAGCAGGACCCAGTAGCAGTTAGTGAGTAAAAAAAATGTATGTATAGGTAACCCTCAGTACAAACTCCCAGAGTGGGGGCCAAGCTGCAAGTGAGGAGCTGCCAGGGAAGGTGCGTGAGATTTGGGTGGCTATTTAATTGGGAAGAATTAGAGTCATTGGGACTGGATCACTTATTTGACTTTCCTTGGGCTTCATCCAAAGCCTGCTAAAAGCTAACATGATTTTCTTTTTCACCTCCGTGGGCTTTGGATCAGGATCTTTGTGCCTACAGGGTTATCTCAATTTCCTGGAACTCATTCACTGTTTGAATTTGCTAAGTGTATTTACTGCCAGGCTGCTTTTTTCTTTAACTCCCGCTGTCTGATTGCAAAAAGTTCCCAGCAGCTGCTGGTTACAGGAGCGGCGTTGCTCTCTCAAAATTGGCCATGCACGTCCCTGGGTGTCCCCTTCTCCAGCTGCCCCTGTGTAACTCTTAAAACATCACAAGACCCACTGTGAGCTTGCCTCTTGCAAACCATTCGGCGCAGTTAAAGAAGATTCAGGAGTGTCAGGCAGCATTATTAATATTTTTCTTTTCTTTTTGAGCCTCAGGCACTCTTTCGCAAAGGCACGGGCTCCCCAGAAGACGTGTTTGCTCTGCGTTTATTACCTGTTTGTTCACTTGGTCGCAGTCAGGCACAGCACCAGCCGGAGCCTCCCCGGCGCTGTCTGCGCCTGATCCCTGCCTGCACCTATAATCGCCCCTTGATCTCCGCCTGAGCCTTGCCTCTTCCTGCATAACGGGCAGCATTTCTCCTGGGAAGACGGGAACGCCAGAGCACAAAACTCCTTGTTCCCGAGCAGCGGCATGAGTAGGGCAAAACATTTAATTAGCTGGATTAATGAATGTGGCTTCCTCAATCCACTCAATTAATAAATGAGCATGGATAAAGCAAATGTTCTGATTGGCTCGGCTAGAATTTATTTGAATTACTGCAGGGTGATGCAGGTAAATTTTGGGGTGACAGTGTCTTTTTTCTAGGTGACTGGGGAGGAAGCGCAGCCTCGCGGTCACAGACCTGCCCTTTGGGCTGGGAGATGGGGGGTTCATGTTGGGCCCTCCTGTGACCTTGGATACAGCTTGGTACTGTGGTTTTCAGCAGCAGTGCAGGCATGGAGACCTGTCTGTTGTCTGCTTGGACTGACAGCTTTTTGATCAGGTAAGGGTGAAAAGCCATTTTATGAGCAACAAGGATCTGAATTTGCACAATCCATACTACAAGCCCTTCCCTCCCTTTTCTAGCACTAACATAATACTAATAGATGCGGAAAATTTTCTAGTAAAAGCCCTGGCTGTAAGTGTTTAAGTACTTTCTGAAGAACAACGTGGCCTGACATTTAAAAATAGAGGAACCCAAAGTGAGGGTGTGGTTTGGAGAGCAGAGACTGTGGAGGAGCAGGGCTGAGCCTCTGCGTTGCCTGTGGGTACTCCTTGGAGCCCCAGCAGACAATGGAGAGCCATTAGCAGAGATAGTCCACCTCACTGCATCTCCCAGGAGGTGGGTGGTTGTGTCACCTCCAGCCTCTCACCCAGGAGAGCAGGTGCTGATGGTTGAGCAAGGCTTTGATGATCCTGCCTGAATTGCTACCAAAGTGCATTTAATCCCAAAGCGCACTTTGGAACAAAGTGCCCTCAGTAATATCTACAGACTTGCAAACAAGCGTGTAACTTGCTTTTCCACTTGAACTAGGGCAGGTTGACAAGTATCTATTTTTGCTTTTTTAGGTACTGATGGAAATTTGACTCTTGTAGGAAAATGCATCTCATCCAGGGGTCAAGATAGTCCTTTAATTTTGGGAACCAGATGGAAAAAACCTCAGCTTTTAAACGAGACCCCTCTCCCCCTTGAGCATTTCTGAGCCCTCCAAGTAGACCTGCACTGCCATGCAAGGGACAGCCTTTTTGCATGCAACGTTTATTTCCTGGAGAAGGTGTTTGTGTGTGAGTGTGGTGATTTGCATTTCAAAGGTTGATGAGGTAGCATACAGTTAGGAGCAGAGGTAGCTATGCAGACAAGCTTTACATTGTTGCTCTCAAGGTAAATATTTCCCTTGAGTACACAGAGTCAAAGTATAGCTTGCAATATATAAAGCCAGGGACAAACGGCAGCTTTCCGGCAGCGAGTATGCCGGCTTTATTCTGGGTCAATGCTAGCTCCGTCCTCTTGTGCCGTGCTGCTGGGACCTCTCGCAGTTCTAGCACGGCGGCTGCCGTGGGAAGCTCTGCTCGAAGTCTGCTCTTCCAGCAGCACGCAGACACGTGAAATTACAGCGTGTGTGATCATTTCTAACCAGGACGGCTGGGAAGAAGTCCGGAGAGTGTGACCCCCTGCCCTCTGTTAAATTTTAAGCATGTGCTGCTGAGTCAGAAAGACTTCAAAATGTATTATTTGAAGGGATTTGGTGTGTTCTTTTTAAGATAATCTTGGCATTTATGTCACATCTTACGCTTGGATTTTACATGTTGTTCTTTATAAGCGATTCCCACAGGTTAATTATGCTGTATGAGGAGATTAATTAACTTTACGAGAGTCACCACCCCTGGCAGTGGAAGCGGGAACCGCTTCTGCTGGCTGGGACGGATCTGCGCTGCGTCTGCATGCTCGGCGAGTTCGGGCGCTCGGCTCCCCGGGAGGTGCGAGCACGCCAGAGGCCATGGCCCGCGGGACGGCTCTGCTCTGCTGTGTCAGAGCGCTTCAAACTGACCAGTGTCACGATAACCCGGCTTTCTCCCGTTCAATCTCCTTTCGCTCTGGTTTTATTTTTAAGGCCCTTGTCAAATACTGATTAACGCCGCCCCTTGCCAAGGCGATCGCTGGCCAAAAGTCCTCTTTTAATGCAAACTGCAGGCAACGGCTTTCAAGTGCTCGCAGCCGCGCCAGGCGAGCAGACCCGACGTGCGGGTGGCTGGGGGTGCGCCTCCCCCTCCAGAGCGGTTTTCGTTTCAGCAGACCTGAAGGGCAAGGCGATAGCAGCGAGGTGTCAGGCCGGGTTGCAGTCGCTGGTATGTTAGGTGCTGTGTGAATATCTGGGGATCTTAAAATGTGAGCAGGTGAGTCAGGCACACAGCAGGGGATGAGTGACGGTGCATCCGAGGGAAGAGGAGTTTTGCAGGCATCCCTTAGAGCTCCCCTTGGAGACACAGGGCAAAGCCTAGCAGGGCATTTTAGAGTTTTGGGGTGCCTTCCCCCTGCCACAGTTCAATGCCATGATCACAGGGCTGGCATAAGCAGCCACCCTGTAACCACCCCACTGGCGTGTTAATTCAACACCAGTCTGTTGTCTCGGGGTGGCAGGACAAGTGAGATAGCTCTGGCAAACCTGAAACAGGACTTTGAATTTCTCCCATGACTCCCAGCTCCCCCCTGCGGACCCAAAAACTTCCCCAAGCCCCAAACTCCCGATGTTTTGACACTCCAACGTCAGCCATCGTTCTGTGCTGCTGCAGCGAGGTCCAGGCTTGCGTCGTTGAATGGTCGAACGCTGCTGACCCACGCGTTGGTTCAAACCCCTCACCTGGCCAAAATGTCAGCCTGGCACCTGGGTGTAATCGTATACTTACTCAGAGACATCTTTTTTTTTATTTGCTAATATAAAAATCCCTGCTCTGCTAAGAGACTCCCGAGTACAGTGTTGTGTGCAAGCAGCAGGCACAGTGTGTTCTCGGATGGCGGCGTGCAGGTACACGGCTCTGCCCTAAGAGGAGTAATTCAGAGTTAGGATTTACCTTGGCATTATTTGGTGCCACCTCACACACAGATTTAACCTCTCCCCAAGGCTGAGGTTTCCTGCTATATTTTTTGGAAGGAAAACTACTTAAAAGGTTATTTATCTCTTTTTTTATTATTATTTCTTTTCTCTTTTTCATTCTTTTCTTCTTTTTCTTCTTTTCTTTTTCTCCTTCTCTTTTTCTCCTTCTTCTTCTACTTTTTCCTCTTCTACTCGGGATCTGGTTCACTGGTCCCATTACAGAGTCGGTATGTTCAGAGCACTCCCTTTACACCGGTTCAGCTTCTCTGGGTAAATAACCATCCCTAGGTGTGTCTGGTTTCAAGACCTTCTGACACATTTCAATGCTGATGTGGCAGATCCCAGATGTTTAAAGTAAGGTTTTCCCAGCAGAGACGCAGAGGAGCTGCTGGCCCTTTCCAAAGCCCCCTTTGCAGTAGCGGGTATGTGTTGGATGCCTATGCCCAGCAAGAGAAATTCATTCTAAGATGTGTGTGGAGGGGAGGGGGCTTCAAGTGACAGAAATAAAGAGATTTAACAAAATGCAGGTGGAGGGATTGTCTGCTTTTTGCTAGTGCACAGCAGCAGAGGAATAAGCAATGGTGTGGAAGCTGTGTAAGCTCAGGTGGTGTTGAGCTCAGAGTGTGAAGGTTTCTATCCCCCCGAGCAGACCAGAGGGATGGCAGGGGCAGAAAGGGTGGCTGGGTCCCACAGAGGATTTCTCCCAGGCACTCCCAGCACCCAGCCTCACGTACAACCCGACTCCTGCTCCCACAGCGCATCTACGCACCTGCCTGTCCTGCCCAGGCTGCCCTGGACCAAGAGGGGTCCGGCCACAGCCCCTTCTGCATCGTGGGAGTGATGGAGCACTCGTGTCCTGTGCTGGAGGAGAGGGTCCTGGGACACCTGCCTCCCCTGGTCTTTCCTCCAACACAGGCATCCACTGACTTCCCATCTCCCCCCACTGCTGACTCACAGATCAGTTCCACACTCCACGGGTGTCCCTTTGGTGTCTGTGGGCTGGAGAAACATTTAAACAGGAGAAAAGCGAAGGGAAAAAAACTGCAAGTTAATTTTTTCCCATGGAAAGTCCCTTAAAATTTGGGCTGGTGGAAGGAGAAGGGAATTCCATATTCAAAACCGGAATTTTTCTCCTCCAGAAAAATATGCCACTTATAGGGTGTATCTTTTTCAACTGAGCATGGAACGTGATTTTTTGGGAGGAGCCACTGTGCATCGACAGACATGAATGGTGGGACGATGCCATGCTCATTAGGCAGTCAGCACATTCAGCGAGGACCTGGGAGATTGCCTCCACTGCTGGCTCAGGAGAGACCTAGGAGAAGCTGCACCCTCCCTCTGCCTGCATTTCTCCTCCTGAAAAGTGGGGTTGATGGTACGGCCTTTCTATCCAACGTGCTTCACAGCGGCTTGGTGTGACATGCTGGAAACTGCCATTAGTAGCATGTCCATAAGGACACGACACAAAGCCACAGGGAGATTTTTTCCCTGTGGGGTTGTGCTGAAGTCCCACCGAGCAGCCCAGGAGGATGACTTTAGATAGGTGCTGTTTGCTTTTCCTGCTTCTCATCACCGGGCAGAACCCGAGGTGAGAGAGACTCACGCTGTGTGCCGGGGCGACGTGGCAGTTATAAATAAATACATAAAAGCAAATTACCTGTCTGGAGGCGAGCGTCCGGGCAGAAGGCATTATCTCTGTCTGCAGCTTTCATTGCACCGCGGAACAGAAGAAACCCCTTCAGGTCTTTGCTTTCCCTTCCTGGCTCTTGTGCCAAGATTTTGCAGTCCCTCCAGGCGCATCCAAACCTCCGACCATGGACATGGTTCACACTTTGCACCCCCATTGCTTCCCAGCAAAACCAGCCCAGAGAGAAGAGGAGCTGGTGTCGCAGGACGATGGCTGCCTCTTCCCTTTGGCCTTCAGGGGTATGAGTGTCTGGTGGCCCTCAGGCTTTGCTGTGCAGCTTTTGTGGGGTGGGAAGCCAGGCCACCCCTGCTGCTCTTCCCATGCAGTGTTCAGCCCCCCCCGACTGCTTGCTGTGCCTTTCACCCGGCCAAAGCACTCGTCAGCTGCCTGGGTACCTCTCCTGTTTGCATCAATATATTTGAAGCTTATGGCCCATTGCTAGATTGGTTGGAGATCAGCTGCTGATGGGAAGTAGACACATGGATCACATAAGTCTACTTTTGTCCATACTGCAGCGTGTCTACCCATGGAGAGTATCCATGCCTGCAATTTCTTGGTGTCACCAGCCACAGCGTCACCCTTCTGACTCTGTCCCCGACTGGTGTTGCTGTCCGCACACAATACCAGCATGGACACGCTCTCTCTCGTGCACAGCTGACTGTCTCTCCCTAACCCTGTGCTTTATGCAGGTTGCACCAGGCAAAAGGTACCTGCAGAAGCAAATGCCTCTGCTCTCCCCAAAGGGTGCTTCAACCAGGGGAGGAGAGGTGTCGCACGAGTTTCACTTTTGAGGTGTGACGGCAATAGGCAGAGGAGGCTTGTGAACTTGGGAGAGCTTCAACCAGAGAAGCCTGCCCCCCGAAGAGGCGTGTTTCTTTTAAGCCAGAGGTACTTTGTGGCTTTTTATTTAATCCTGCATGTGCATTTGTGTCCTCTTGTGCTCCGTAGTGCTAGCATCCCCAAATTAAATTCTTAAATTCTCCATCCGGGGCCATGCCTGGGATTTCTCAAAGCCGGGAGCTGTGTTTGCTCCTGGTGTGTTAGGAGGTCCTTCCTGAGCTGTTTTCAGTTGGATTACAATTTCTAGATGTTGAGTCAGGCAATGAGCGTGAACGCTGCTAAGATTATACATGGAAAGTGAGAAGAGTTCCCTTGATATAACCAGCGATTGCCCCATCACAATCTGCTGGCAGTGGAGCAAGACAAGCTGCATGTCCCTGAATCACTGCAAGCCTTCTCACCAGATTTTCTAAGTCCTGAAGAAGTTTTTTGTTAAGCCCCAGCTCCTGGAGTCAGTTTGTGAGTTTGTGTCCAGCCAAACTTTCAAGAGAGGCATGAAGTTATCTGGACCTAAAGCCAGTTTGGGGATGGGAAGAGGGGGACTCTCCTGCATCCGGTGTGGATGAAGAGGGTCTGGAGGAAAGAGGTCCCTATGCTTTTTTCCTTCCCCAGATGGGAATGCCCTTTCTACCAAGCAGTATATAGCCCTGCTGCTGCAGACTGGGCACTGGGACGCCAAGTTGCATGGTGAAGGATTAGGTAATTTCCTTCCCTTCTTCTCTGGAAGGTGTTTTGATTAGCATAACCATTGTGTTCCCAAATTAGCTTGTGTTCCCGGCTTTGCCCTTAGGCTGGCTTTTCCTGTTACAAGCCTGCTATGGCACAGTGATACAGCTTTCCACGGGCTGCAGTATCCATCGCAGCGCGCCACTTACGTCGGGATGGATCCAGCTATGCTCAGACTACCAGCTGCCCTTCCTGAGTGACCTCAGGCTGATGCCGAGACTACAGGGAGCTGGTCCTCCAGCCCTGCAGCTCTCCACTGCCTGGCATAGCTGTGTGGAAACTTTCAAACAGCCCAAACTTTGATGCGAGGCTTGGGGGACCATGGCATGTGCTGGACTGAGACCAGGAGCAGCCAGGACAATGGTGCATCTCCTTCCGTGCCATCACGGCAGAGGGAACGTTAACTTCTGGCACAGGCTAAGGTGCACAGCTCTGGTATCTCAAGCCATCCTGGCTAGATGGGTCCGAGCCCGTCTAGCACATCCCTCTGCCTGTCACTCACCTGTTTGTGCTTTCCTCCCACCAAGGATCACTCTGAACTGAAACAATGCAAAATTCTGGGAGAAAATTAAGAGTAGAATGTGAAATATTTTCCAAGTGCCAACAAGATAGACGCAGACACACAGAGTGATTAATCAGGGGCTCCTGAGTGCCATGGAGAGCAGGAGCTGCTTGCAGAGCGAGTCTGGTTGGGCATGCAACGGAGACGCTGAAGTTACTGGTTGGCATGTCTCTTGGGTGTCAAGCCTTATCCCCTGACGATGTGTCCGGGGGTCCGAAGTCAGCTGGTTAACACTCATTCACTGCCGGCTGAGCCATAGGAGGTGGTGTAGCTTCACAACCCTCCCTCTGTGGAGATAAGTCTGTTTAAGTAAATTCTCTGACAGAACAGGTTTAAGTTCTGCTTAAAACATCTCCAAAGAGGGATGGAGGAACTGATGAACCAAATGGATATTTCACCTTGTCCCATTGCAAAGCGCATGTCATCATGCCTTGAAATGGCCCGGAGCAATCTTCCTCCAGATTTCAGACGGACTTACACAGTGGGAGCCCCATTATGCCCAGGAGGAGAGAAGAAAGGATGCTGCAAGAATGTGATGTTCTCGATGAGGCCAGCGGGCAATGCGGAAATGAGCTGGGGAGGAAAGAAAGAGGTTACCTTCTCAAAACCTTCATCAGCTAATTTAACTCCAAGCTCCTCATCAATGCCATCTACTTTTGTAATAGTTTGATCGTCAGTGGGCCCAAAGACAAAGTCATTGATCTTTTGTCTTCTGGTTGCCATTTCTGCAGGCTGGAGCGGCTGGAAAGGGGAGGGAAAGAATAAGCTAAAGTAGAGATGTGCTCCTCATGACTAGGTGGAGGAGTTAGTACAAGAGCAGGGGCTGGCCAGCAGCCCCCGGCTCACGCAGCCGAGGACTCCTCCACCAGGGACGGTTGCTCTGTGACATCCTTTTCATACACGCACTCACTCTGTCGCGGCTGGGTTTAGGGGCTCTGTGCTTACACTCCCCATGTGCACAAGGAGCACAAGGTCCCACCAGGTGCCTTGTTTTGCGGCTTGAAAACCTGTGTTTTGGTACCTGCTTGTTTCCCTGCCAGCACAGACTCAACCCTTTGCTCTTCCCTAGCACGCTTCCCATCCTGTTCCCTCTAGACCTTCATTTTGGTAAGCTGAATAGCTAAATTCTTGGTTTCCTTCGTAACTCCAGGTCTTCATTCCCCAATGGCCCCTGGGCCCTACCCAGCAGCTGCTCCTGGAGGCATTCGCTTCCTCCTTTGAGCGTGAGCAAGTGGAACTGCAGCCACCATCCAGGAGAGGTCCAAGGACAATGCCACCAGGAGTCCGGATGGATTTCTGGGATTCCAGGTTTCTCTCTTGTGCCTTGAACACCCCCACTCAAGCATACTCAGGTCCTTCTCTCCCACAGCCCCTTCTTGTGCAAGGATTCCCCTGGGCTTCATCATGTCTCCAGGTACACGATCTTGCCCTTGGGACTACTGAATTTCATCTTGTCCTCAGGGTCTGCCTGCTCTGCTCATGAGATATCCACCCCTTCTCTGACTTAGGAGAAAGACGGCCATCCCCAGGTCCCACATGACACCCCAGCTGACCAGGAGCAATTATCCTCCTATATAGCTGTCACTCCTATCTCGGAAGGAAAGGGCTTGGGATTCATGTCTAGTTGCAAAGTTGATTTGCAAGTTGCAGGACGTTACTTCCAACTACTTTAGCCTTACCTCCAAAGTTCACATGCGCCGTATCAGGACTTCCCTCCAGCTCACAAGAGATCTCCAAACTGGGAGCCACCTGAGGAATGTGGCTTCCACCAAAACCCATCCTTGACTCCGGGGTAGCTCTGTCCTAGAGGAACACGATGCTCATCTTCGGCAGCAGTGCAACTGCATTTTTTCCACCAGAAAGGCAGGCTGGGTGGATGCACCTCCTTGCCTAAGTGGCTACCAGCTGCTTGGAGGTTGGTGGCACAGGAGTGAATGCCTCGCTGGGGAATGACAGAGGCTTTTGGGAGCTGTGTGGACCTCCTGAGGGGCACTCCCACCTTCCACCCCAGCTAGAGCTCCTCCCACTGGCATTTGAGGCATCTCACGGAGCAGAGCTGTGGGGAGGGGGAAACAGTGGAACAGGGATCTAAGGGGTGAACACTGTGAGTGCTCCTGGAAGACTGTTATTTTACAAACACCCAGGGCAAAGCCCTGCTGTTGAGAGGCAGGGGTTTAGTGCCCTCCGGGAAAAAGGGCGTACCCTACTCCAGAAGCAGGCACAGCTGTGGCATGGTGCATTTTCTAATCCAAACCTCAGCTGCACCACCGCATAAACATGGGCGAGGAAGAAGAGAAATGATCCAGAAGCTCTTGCCGCCACCTCCCTGCAGTCGCACCGCGGCCCCGTGCCATGCTTCGCTGCAGCATCCACCTCCAGTTTCCATCGCTGGAGCAGAGACGCCGCTTATTAAACCCAGACCAGCAAGCGCTTGGCGAGGCGTGTGGGCCAGGAGGGACAGCCAGGGAGCCAAGGGGAGGCCAGATGTACCGATCCCTGCTTTTATAAAAAAGGGGCGGCTGCTTCCAGAGTCTCCGAAGGGATCGAGTGTGGATGTGGGGCCGCTTGGAGGATCAGCCTCGCTGGTAGACAACGCAGCATCGTGTCCACAGTACAGGCAGCAGCCAAATCTGGAGCAAAGGACTCTTCTGCTCTTGCTCCTACCAGCTTTTTAGCGTATTTCTGTAGCAGTAACCGTCCCATAGTGGGAGCGAGGGTGGCAGGCACCTGCCCACCTCCCCAGGGGCTCAGGATCGAAATGCACCACCGAGCCCGAGCAGAGCTGACTGCTCTCCTGTAAGAAAACACAAACCGTGCCTGTCTGCATGTTCAGCCGCAGTCTGGATGCGGATCGCATGGGGACGAGATGAGGTGCTTGGTCACAGTCCCCAGGTAGGATTTCATGGTCGTCTTTGCACGATTGAGCCTGGACCTTCAGAAGAAGCAGGGCTGTGAGGGACCTTGGGGAGTCCTGCAGACCGTCCCCCTGCCTTGCGGCAGGGTTTGTTTGATGACTGCTACGCAGAGCTAAAAATACCCCAGTGATGGTTATGAATTTAGGATAACTAATACATCCAGTGGAAAGATTTGGAGCTGTTCCAGGGCTAAACAACAGCTTCTTCACCAACAGCCAAAGACTTGTGGATGCAAAAATAACTAGGAACTGAAAAACTTGAGCTGGAGCAAAGGATTTTCAAATCAAACCCAAGAAAAACTTTCTAGCGGTGAGGACAACCGTGGATAATCACTAGCTCTTTCGTTGTTTAAACAACAGGGTACTCAGACCTCTGGATATTGCCTCTGGGCAGGAGTTGGGAGAACTAGTAGTTAGGGAGAACTCCTTCGATACGGGGTGAAAGCAAATTATACTCATAATATAGGACCCAGTGGCTTGGATCAGCAGCGCACTGCAAGAAACAAAGGGAAACACCATGGTGGGAGATATAGGCTTGACGTCTCAAAAAGTGGGGAGAAAGATGCAAGGATAGACAAACTGGAGACTGTGGATGCTGGGAGGAGCTGTGGGGTGAACCAGCTTTGAGCCACGTAGGTATCAGTGAGCAGAGGGCAAGTGAGGGTTTCGGACATCTGTCTGCAGACCCGAAACACAGCTGGGGAGGGAGCCGTCCTCTTAGCAGCACATCCATGCCGTGGTGGCAGAGGACACCCAGGTTCACATCCCAGCTCTGTCTGACCAGGGTTTCACCCCACGTCGTGCATTTCTCCGCACACGCGTGCGTCACTCTGCCTTTGTTGTTCCACGCTGCAGCGGACACTTAATTATTCATTTGGCTGGAGACGGTAAGAGTGAGCCCACCTCCCTGTGCCCTGGGTGCTTGGCTGGGGCAGTGTGTGCCAGTCCCTGCCCTAGCGAATAATGAAGTACTCTGTGCTTCACTAACAGCACTCAAGAGAGCCCAGCCCCATGTCTCCCACGTGCAGCAGGCATGAGATAACTCCCCCGGCGCCCCGGGATGCTCACAGCAAGGCAGGCGGCTGGGCAGGGTGCGGGCAGGGTGCCTGGCTGCCTGCTCCACCATGGCTGCAGCTTGGGAAACGGGGACCCATGGGGCTTGGGACGTCAGTGCTGTTCAGACCCCATATTCCTGCTTCTGAGTGTGGTCCTTGGTGGGTTTAACCAGCTGATGACCCCAGGGGGACTGGGGCAGGGCTGGATCCCAAACTTCCGTGCCTTTGCCTGAAGGGCTGAACGTTAGTTAGATCACTCTCTGCCTATGGCCATCCACAGTCCAGGTCCTGCCTGTGGTGGGGAGCCCTGCCCTGCCCAGTTGCCTGCAGCGTGTAGAAATCCCAAAAAAGTCTCCAAGTTCTCATGAGTGCTGAGAATAGAAGTGTTTGTGCCTATTTCAGGTCCCTCTGCAGAAGCCGTGTTATCATAATTAGCAGAAATGTTTCTCCATTAGCATATTTTTTCTCTTCTTCCATCACATCAGCCTGCATGAAACAGTCACTTATTCTCCTTGCCGTTGTGTCGAGATGTACCAGGCTGCAGGCAGGACCTGCTGCCCCTCCCCAGCCCGGCCTCAATAGCACGGCTTGTTCTCTGCGCAAGGGGCAATGATGCGGCGGCAGCTGATGTAAATCCCAGGGATGATGCTGAGAACAGCCCCGATTGCCACACCGTGAGAAGGTCTGGCCACTGAAATACAATAACATCGGTGCCCCAAGCATCTACAACAGGCTGCAAGGAGAGAGATGGCAGGAGGCTGGAAGATCCCAACAACCTGCCCTGTGATGTCGAATTATCGCTCCCTCCGAGCCATTTTTATAGCAAATTAATTTCTTACTCCATAGTGAGTGCCAAGCGAGTGCAGAAGCTAGGGTGTGCACCACAACGTGGCCAGGGAGGCACAGGAAAGGGGTACAGATGGCTTTGAGCTTGGCTGAAGATGTGGAGGCATGGGAGACATATTCCCACCCTAGTCCACACCTTTTGTGCGATTTTGGGTGAAAAGTGTAGCCGGTCCAATCTGTGTATTACAGAGTAGGCAGCAAACCTCTGCTCTATCAGTTTATGGCTCCTGCTCGATTGGGTGTCTGGGTGGTTGGTTAGTTTTGGAGGCACATTCCTGGGGAGATAGGCCTTTGGTCAGAGATGGCTCTTATGTTCTTATGGCACAGACCAGCAGGGTACAGCATCTCCTGAAGAGTGCCCTGGCTCTTCTCCAACAGATCAGCCTAATAGTTAGTCCCTTCCAATGTGAAGAGAGTCCCTCCCAAGCCTTCCCTTTTCATTTCTAAGATACTGCGGCATCCAAATCACTTCCAAATAGCTAACTCCCTCTGGTGCAAACAGGCACCTGAGTAATACACCTCCAATTTCTTCTGTCCCACCATGGAAGGCCACGGTCAGGCCAGGAGGCACACAGAGGGCACATGCCCAGAGGACAGCCACCACGCTGGGTGGCACTGGCCATCGTGGGCAGGTCTGGGCATGGTTTTGTCCCTGTCCTGGGACCCACAAGCTGGTGGGTGACAGACAAGACCCAGCGCTGTTTAAGCACACAGCGCTTGCAAACCCTGAAAAAGGCTCCCGCCGGGGTCAGGCATCTTTAGGACTCGACCCGCTTCGTGGCGCCTGCACCCAGCCCTCGAGGAGGATCCAGTGCACGAACCAGCACCCCCGCCCCTTGCAGGGACCCCCCCAGATTTCCCGTCCATCCTCTCCCCGGGCTTGTGCTCACACC
>NW_009187560.1:0-516 GCF_000690835.1 Fulmarus glacialis
TCCTTATTATATTTAATTTATATATCTTTGTATATGTGCATATATATACACACACATTTTTATACACATGTATTTTTTCTGATCCCTTCAGGGGTCCAAAAGCATGTGAATATGGGGGAAGAAGGTATTCCTTCAGGTCTTCTCCCCTTTGTCTGCTCATATCCCTTTAGAAGCGCTTTTTTACTGCAGGTGATACTGGTGGATGACTTTGCTAATCCCTCTGAAGGTGGACTAGAGAGGTCTTCAGACAAACCATTTGTTTTCAGCTGTGTTATTCATAGAATAGAATCATAGAATCATTAGGGTTGGAAGGGACCTTTAAAGGTCATCTAGTCCAACCCCCCTGCTGTGGGCAGGAACATCTTCAACTAGATCAGGTTGGGATAGGGCATCTACCACCTCTCTGGGCAACCTGTTCCAGTGTTTCACCAACCTCATTGTAAAAAATTGCTTCCTTATATCTAGTCTAAATCTACCCTCTTTTAGTTTAAAACCATTCCCCCTTGTCCTGTCATT
>NW_009187560.1:873-3266 GCF_000690835.1 Fulmarus glacialis
GCCTTCTTGGCCACGTGGGCACACTGCCTGCTCCTGTTCAGCCGGCTGTCAACCAGCACCCCTGGCACATTGTCATTGACATGACATCAATTCTGGCACATTGACAAAATTTGTCCAAACAGCAGTTGGAAAAAGGGTGATGGCAGTTCTCCTTTGAAAGCAGAGTAACTCAGCAAAATTTAAAAACCACAAGTTTTTATAGGACCGGGAAAACAATGTTTTCTTGTCTCCCTACTATTTTTTCCCCCCATTTTTCAAAGGCCTGTTGAACCCATGTGGAGATGGAGGAATTTTCTAAAGAAAAGCTACAAGATACTGTAAAATGATAGCACTTCTAAAGCAGCCTAAAAGGAGGGGTCACTAACAGACCTTCCATCCTAAAATACACACTGGACTCTGCATACAGACCCTACTCAGAAAAGTAACTACTTGACAGATCATGGACCAAACCATATCCCAATGATCTGCCAGTCCTGGGTATTAAAATGTTCAGGATACATTAAGAAAGTTGCAGGAGTTGCTGACAAGGCTATATATGTTGTTGAAATGTGCATATCATCAGAATTTATTAAAATAATACAAAGGTGTTTCATTTCAAATTGGTTCTATAAAGTGAAAGACACTTTTTGGTAAAGGTGGATCAGGTTTTAGTGCTACTCATCAAACTCGCTTTTGAATTTCTTTCTTTCCTGGTTTGTTTTCAGTTTGTGCTTGTTGTATGTACTTGAGGTGATGACTCTAAAGGATCTTCTGATTAACCTTTGTTACCATGGAAACAAACAGTTTAACCTGTTAAGTATCTTCAGAAAATATTTTAGATCTATAATCACTCTGCTTTCAAGGAAAACATATCGCTTTCTTTCACTAAAAGCTAGAAACCCTCTTTTTTCAGCTTAAACACTGAAAAATGTATTAACTTCAGTGCTAATACTGATTTTACAAGTAGGTTCTATAATATAAACTTTCACTTAACACCTAAAAAATAAATAATGACTATCCATTTTAATATCCCTATAATCTGTCAAAATATAAAAATTTCCTTTAATATAATGAAAAAAAAAGCCCACTAATTCATCACAGCAAAATATGTTCCAATGATTAAATCTGTGTGTAACAGATTTTAACACTAACAAAGGTAGCTGCAATTTACAATAATTATTTTGCATATATAGAAGCAGACACACATATATATATGTATGTATGTTTATAACACATGCATTTGTAAAATACATTTAATCTTAAAACTATGTATCAGTTAACTTAAAAGTCAAGAAACCTTGAGGAGACTTTCCTTTTGACAGGTAAGTTCAGGCAGATACACATGCCCTGAGGTATGTACATTGATTCTAGTATGCTGCATGCTGGAACAGTGCACAGTACATGCATGATTGAGTTTACACTTCAAAGGAGATAAAATTATTTTCTCATATTTTCAGATTTATCTTTTCTGAAGCAGATATGTTTATTTGCTTGTTAGGCAAGATAAGACAAGTTTTTCCTGTTGCTTGAAAATGCCTTCTCTGTTCTGTGGCTTGAAACAAACACGTCTGTTCTAAATTTAGTTTATACTATCTAAACTGCATGCCACATTAATCAATATTGCCCAATATTTTTTAGCAATGAAAAAATTTTTAGTACTTTGTGTCTTTATTTCAAACTTGTAAATGTTGAATCTAGCAGATCGTGTGGAATCAGGAATTCTCATTCAATAAAAATTAGATTCAGATCTTGCACATCTTGAGGTTCATTGATTCAAACACTTTTGGCTGTGAACTGGACCCTGTTCTTCATTTTCTTCTAAAAGATATCAAACCAAAGATGTAAGGATAAAAAGCACCTTTATTCAAGGTTAAGTTCAATTATCTTTACTGCAGCATTTCCAAAAGTTTTTTGAACAGTAAGAAAGTATAAGAGCTTGCAGTTTTATGATTCTTCAAGAGTATTTAATGAATAATTCACACTTTCTATGCACATTTTTTGGTCGTGACTTTACACATTGATACATAGGTTGAAGAGAAGGACTGTATTGCCTTAACTGCATGTTTATGCTAAGTAATTCTGTATAGTTTAAATTCAGCAGTGAGCTACAGCATAGTTCTTTTAATTTGAGATATCCGGAAACACATGCTGAATTGAGAGTGCAAATTAAATGGCATAAAGTCAGTAAAAAAGGACCTTTATTAAAAACCATGTCAGGCCTCTGAGCATGTCTGCTGGGAAATCAACTAAGAAGTTGCTTGAGAACCTGTATACTTAGGCAGCTAATAAAAGTATTTCGTCTTTTTCTTACGGCAAACCTGGCTCCTGAACGTATGCCATATATTAGATGTTTGAATTATGCAAGTTCTCGATTGTAATAACATAAAATATGTTGTTGTTCCCCCCCTCCCCCC
>NW_009187560.1:3297-10180 GCF_000690835.1 Fulmarus glacialis
CCCCCCAATAACATCCTCTCACTTGTAGCAGTGGTCACTCACAACACACACTGTAGCATTTCCTCATTTTGGAGGCACTGGCTAATAAACCAACCACTTAACTCTATCATGTATCACATACCAGTTGTAGGAAGATAACTAAAATATTTTTCCTTCAAGACCTCTAAAACCTGAAAAAAAAGCCAAATAAAAATCAAGAAATTTACTAATTTAAGTAAGTGGAATGCCAACTGATTAAGATAGTGAACCTATTTCTGGTTTCTAAATACCACAGATATTATGTCAAACATAAAGTTATTAACAGAACTGAGAGAGGATTAGAAAATCAGTTGCATTCAGCTGCCATAGCAGATGTGTTCTTGTCCTCTTGGATGATGCAGTTTATTCTACCTAGTCTCCTGCCACAGAGTCCTCAATCCTGCTACACCAGAAGTATGCTGGTCTTTTCCAAGTCCTCTTTCATACCTGTGCTTGTGCCATGCAGGTGTTTCAGACAACCAAAAGCTTTTAAAATATTGTTCAGGTGCCTCAGATTTACCTGTTTCTACAACTGTCTACACAGCTGGATGTACAATGTCCTGTAAGTGGTGGAGTAACTCTCCTAGGACTGTTTTATGCAGTCCTTGCAAGAAAGAGTTGAAGTCCATCTCTTCTGAGTTAAGTGCTCTGTTCATTGGGGCTTATGAGTTATGGCCCTTTTTAAATTTTGTCTCCAGTTAGTGATTCTTCACTTCCTGCTGCAAAATAGAAGCAGCTCAACTGCAGAGTTGGAATGTGGCCCCTATGTTTGAGAAGACTTGTGGCTGCTGACTTATATCAGATATGATCTCAGCATACATCCTGGAAATGCCAAGGATTCAGGTGGTGGAATGCTTTCCAGGTACTTTCCAGGGGGAAAAAAAGACTACTGAGAGGAGCAGTAATCTGTAATCACAATCATGATATTGCATGAATGCGAGGTATTAATCATGTTTCTTTCCTCTATTACTTCCTTAGACTATTATGTTTAAATATCCTCTAACCTCTTCCTCCCTCCCTCTCCTTCCTTCCTCCTTTTCTTTCTGTTTTTTTTCCTACCTTTCTTTGAACGTAATTCATATAAATAAATAAATGGTATCAGAAATGTGGCTTCTTTAAATGTAACCAAATATGAGAAAATGTGTATTGTTACTATGAATTATTGCATTTAAAGGTAAGTGACACCATATCGCACCAGTATGTCTATCCATGCATGCTCATGTGTGCATTCATGACAGAGTTGACTAAACAGAGTAGGTAATTTAGAGAAAAAGTAGTTTTGTAAGACTTACTATTCATGTTCAATTTACATTACTATCATTCACGATTAAATTAGAAAAATTCCAAAGAGAAAAAATAGATATAGAAGAGGGACTGACATTTTACTACTGGATGAAATTGTGCTGTAATGGAATTTCAAAGCACTAGTTTGTTTTTTTCATGTAGCAAAAACTGTATAAAACTATTCTGCATAGGAATCTTTAAGAAAGAATGTTTTAACTGGTAACTTTAAGGCTAATCTGAGGAATCTAAAGAGAAAGAGGCCTCTTTCTACTTTGTGATGTTCAATACAATTCAAAACTATGTCTGAGAAATACTGAAGTTAAGCTGATAAAAATGTACTGCTTTTGAAAAATGTTTCAAAGATTCAGAGAGGGAAACTAGACTTACCATCATGTTTGAAGGCCTCTGAAAAGTGATAGAGGTTTGTTGGGGAGTGATAATGTTGTGCAGCTCCTCTCCAGCCTGGTGAAGATACACTTCCTAATGAAGGACTGCTTAATCGTGGTCTGTTCTTTGAATTAAATGAGGCTAAAGATGAACTACCAGATTTGATTCTTAGGATAGCAGCATATGAAGTGGGGAGACCAGGAACAGCTTCTGAATAATCTGAAAAAAAACCAAGAAGTGAACACTGAATAAAGATAAAATCTACCACTTTTCAAAAGATTATTTAGTTATGCAGTAGAAAAGTAGAAAAGTTTTATCTGTTAAAGGAGTGTCAGAGACACCCCAGACTCCATGAGGGACTCAGCTTCTAGACAGAACTGGGTAGCAGCATAGAGCTCTAAGACAGAAAATTCCCCTGCAGTTTCAACACATAAAAATCAGATGGTTATTAAATTTCTTACTTACGGTAATACGAGTTTTCAGCATTTTTGATTCTATTTCTATGACCCTAATTCACTAGTAGTAAAGTGTATGCCAAGCCACCATCTTTCCTTCACAGCCTTACGTTACTTTGAATGTGCAGTGCAGAAACATCGGCTGAAGCTAAATATGCTCCGCATTTCAACACTACTCTGCAAATCAAGTGGGCTAGCTAAAAAGCCCAAGAGCCCATATATGCACAAATATCTCTCCCAAAAACATGTGCATGCCAAAGTCACCTCCTTTTCTGTCTCTGCAACTTCCCTTTTTTTCCTTTTCTGCCTGTACTTAAAATTTCAGTGTCTACAAAGAAAGAATAGTGCCCAAGTTTTTGGTCCCTGTAAAATGCCAAATATAAGAGAAATAAATAAATTATATTATTATAATAGATTAAAAATATCACTCAGGAGCTGCTGGAAAAAAGCAAGCAGAATTATTGAAATCAATAGTCCTTAATATGCAACAGTTTCAAGGAGGTGAGAAGAACATTTAAAAATATGTTCATATAGATGAGCAAGGGGACTCAGACTGCGTATTAAGTGCCTATGAAGGAGTGGATTTTTTGGGGGACAGTGGAAGTGGCTGGCAGAAAAAAAGATCATTATTCTGTCATATCCTCTGATGATAAATATTTATAAATTAGATATTCTTCACATTGGCATAACATGAACAATGAAAAACTATGAGCGTTCAAAAGCTTTGAACAGTAGCACACTCAATTGAAATAAAATCTCTTTAAAATACTAGGTCATGGCCTTGCTGGAGAACGTTTGGAAAAATATTCTAAGCATAAATACAGTTTGAACTATTTTATATTTCAAATGGTTTAAGATTAGAGAAATACGCATTTTACTTTATGAAGATTGCGACAGAGAATGCTTAGAGTCTTTCAAGTTTTGGAAAAGGTCATTTCAGTATAGTATTTATTGTCTCTGATCAGATGATAAAAATGCACCTCTTCTACCTTTTAGAAGAAGCTGGAATTCAGCAAAAACAGATGACCAGTATTTTAAAATTTTCATTTTCATCTATGCAAACTCTAGATATACAGACTATTTGATGATGCCATATCTCATTTAAAATTTGGATTTAAATACAATTTTTGGCAATCAGATAGGAAAGGCACAAATACGGAGAGCTCTGCTTTAATTTGTTTTTCATCCTGGTCTCACAAACGATCTACTTTGTAATGTGCATCATGCTGTTTTGTATATCATAAACGTAATATCATCTTTCCTGGCCCGCAAAGAGATGGGAAATAAAACATCATCATGATACATTAAAATGTAGTATGAAGATATATCTTATAGGACCTCTTGAAACATTATCATTGGAATATAAATGAGTTTTCACAAAAATATCTTTGATTGTCTTTCACCACGTTCCCTTAACATTTTGCAATATTGATGTATTTTAGTTCTTTTAAAGTAAAATTTTTCCATAGGGGGAAAGTAAAGTAAAATCTTTCCAGTTTCAGGGGAATATTGAAAAAAATCTTTAAAAATTCATATTAAAATCTATCCCCACTAAAATAACTTATTTTCATTCTGATTTTCCTGAGGTCAGAATCTCAAGGTCATTGAGATTTCTTGAAGAAATATTTATATTTTTAACTTATTTTGGTCTCACCAAATGCTAATTTATCTCATGAACAAAAATATTTTTGGCCTTACGAATATAAATTATTTCAGATAAATGAGCTGCAGTAGAAATGTCTATGGTTAAACTTATCACATTAAATGCTTAATGCAGAATGGACAGCTTCCTCATGAGCAGAGAAGGAAGACACTCCCTGGGGAATATGGATACAGGAAAGGGCTAAGGTTCTCTCTAACACAGTCTGCATCAGAGGATGGAAATGCTTGGTGATGAACGTAGCAGTCCTGGTGGCAGGAGAGATAATTAGTTGGGCACTGTGGAGCTCCTCAGATCCTCACAGCTCAGATCCTTTGATAATCCCAGGGTTGCTGATACCCTCCATGGAAATGCCGCAGGAAATCTGGAAATGGGCAGGTTGGGACACAGTCCTGTTTTTCTCACATGGAGCTGGGGTGTGGCCAGATTGTAGCTGGTAACAAGGATGCAAGGCATCATGCAAAGGATTCTTGCTTTGAAAAGACACCACTTCTCTGTCTTTTAAATATACACATATCCTTCTGCTTCTAACCCAAGGTGAACAAATGATCTGTAATCTACATGAGATGGACAAGGAAGCAGAAAGAAAATGCTAAATTAAAAAGTGTGGTGTTACAGAACTATTCCTGTGTATATTTTTATACATAAGTAAACTATTATATAATTCTAGCAGTGATAGGTATTCTGTTTTACAGGATCCATTTCTACAGTTTTTTGGGGGAAAAAAAAAAAAAAAGTGCAAACAGTGGTGATTACTGTTGGGAAGACATTCCTCCAGTGTGCACACAGACGTAGAAGAAATACACACTGGAAGGAATTCTGCTTTATAATAAAAAAAATGCAGACCTGCCTTTGGTCCAAACTTTACAACACAGCATAATAAACTTTAATAAGATTTCCAAAGAAAACATGATTGCAATCACATATATAAGGAATATAGTGTTCCTTGAGTATTTTCTGCAGATACAGGCACTTTTCTATTTTCAGCATGGTATTTTAGCTCTATGCTATTTGCCCTATGGCAAAGGACATGGATTTGGGAAAACTTTACGTCAGTACTTTTTCAGCAAATGGTAAATACTTTGTGTGACTGAAATACAGTACTATTAGGCTGTTAAATGTACTATATGCCATACATATATCAGTAGTAAAACTCTAATGTCTGAAGACCTTTTAAACTATGTAGTCTATTTGTTGACAACAGAAGATAGTTGATGTTCCTGAGTATATCAGCTATTCTAGCTTGAGGAGATTCAAATAATTATTCTTTTGTCATTTCATTAGGAAAATTATGAAACAGTCTTCCTTGATGGGGAGACAGAAAGGCTTCCTGTGCAAGCTAGAGAGTCTGAGCTGTATATTGCTTCTTTTGCAAAGAAATGGAGATTAGCAATCAGAAATTAAATACTAATAATCCTGATTCTTAAGCAGACCATTTAATACAGCTTCTGTGTTCCTATTGCCCTGTATTGTCAGCTTGGAAAGTGGGTGGAGCAAGCACACAACTCTGCATGTTTCTACATAAACCTACTATATAATTCTTCCTTTTGTTTTCAATATTAAATTTTTCAGTTCAGTGACACACTGAAGAACAAAATGCAGCCAGGCCTCCGCTCCTCTAGCGAGTCTGCAACTTAGCTCTCCTCCTTGCTGTTTCTCTCATTCTCTGCCATCTCCACCTGCTTCCATAAAAGTCTCTCAGATGATCTTGCTCACAGGAGAGGAACATCCTTCTACTGGGTTCTGCCAGATCTCTCAGCCAGCAAACAATTTAAGACAAATAAGCAGCCTTCCTCCCTGCTGCCCAGGCACACAAGAGAAACAAAAAATAGTACGCATATATAAAGCTATAAACAAACACATCAAAAACTGTATCCTCCATTACACTTAATTCATTTACCACCAGGCCAAATTGCAGATTATACACACATGGGAGAGCAAAATAACCATTAAACCTTTCAAAATTGTACTATGAAATAATTTTTCTTTTTACTCTTTTTAATTGGAAGAACGAGACGAGGCATACTACAGTTCCTAGTAAGCTTGAGCTAGTAAGTACTCTTGACCTAATTAGTTTGGGATCAGACTTTATGTCATTAGGGTAAGTGCCTGGAACAGCTTCCAGGCAGAGGAATGCATCCAGAGGGGAAGGAGGTTTGAGGAGGTGCAGGGGGCAGACAAACGTGCAGGGCTAAGCAGTAAGTGGGACTGGAAAAAGGAGAAAGTACAATCATGAGACTCGGACCAGGCTGCCTAAGTTTTGCCAACATATCAAGTTGCTAGACAAAAGTAAATAGAAGCCATACTGAAATCTCCAGTGGTATGCAGCCTCGCTTTCTGCAGAAGTTTGAATCAAAGTGCAGTTTTTATTAATGTAACAGTTCTCATTTTTAGGCTATGACTCTCCTGTTCTTTGCATACGTAACACAACAAGCTACTCCAGTAAATAGGATTCAACAACCCTGAAATAGTTTTGACAACTTCTTTTTGCTGAAATAGTATGTGTAGACAGCTTGGTGAAATGAACTTGTTCTGTGCTGCTTCATCAAGTCAAGACTGTAATTCTTTTCCCACTTAAAAAGAAAAAAAAAAAAATTAAATTCTTTGTTATCTAGTTGAATGGGGAACACTCGTTCTGCAGTGGTAAATCCAGGGTTTGAAAGAACAAAAGAATCAACATGATCTCAGATGGCATGAATGCAAAGTATCATGAGTAGAAAGAGAAGGAAAGGATACAAAAGTCACTCTACTTGGTGAAAAGGTCCTGCAGTAATGGCAGTATTACGCAAGCTGGTTTCTGACCTTTCATGGTATAATTGATTTGTTTGGCTGGGATTAGTGATCAATGTGAAATTTCACCCTCTGACTCTGGTTGCTCTGTCATGCTCATGGGGATGCTGTATCTGAGTAAAGTTTCTCTTGTAAGACATAACTGGAAATGGTTAATAAATTATGCATAAGCAAATATTTCTTGTTTTGTTTACTGAAACCTGTAGCCTGTGATCATTACTGACAACTAGAGCAGAAATCACGCTTACCTGATGTTGCCTGTCTGGACTGGCAACATAAGGGTGAATTA
>NW_009187561.1:0-5068 GCF_000690835.1 Fulmarus glacialis
GGCGCTGCCCGGCATCCCTGGGGAGGGCGCGCACGGCACAAAGCCGCGGGGTTCCCTGCGCGGTCAGGCAGAACGCCGAGTGATCGGATGCTGACTGCGAGATGCCTTTTTCATAAGGGGGGGGTTCCCACGTTAGTGGCGCGAACCTGTATTCTTTGCATCGAAGGAGCTTAGGTTTTCTAGGACTACAGGATGAGCACATTGTGCATTTACCAAACAAATGCAGGAGCATTTGCTTTTTGATGGGCATATAGGCAAAATTTAGGATTAGGACCTGTGTGGTGCAAAGGTTGGGGCCTTCACCACTGCTAGTGCAAAATAAAATGGCTGAGAACAACACTGGCCAAGTGGTGTCATTTGCACAGCGCCATGGAGACATCTCAGCTAGACGCCTCCCCTGCATCCCAGCTGTGCCCTTCGAGCTGTGAGTACCATCAACTGCTGAACAGATCATCAAAACTCCCATAAATGGCACCTCAAGATTTATGGCAGGCCCAGCACAGGTACACCCAACTTGTGCTTCCTGCTCGGTGCCAGTTTGCAGGCGAGGTTCAGATGGTGGCCCAGTGCAAAGCGTGGCTGTGACTGCACCGACACCGCACAGCCCTGCACCAGCGCTGGGAGAGGTGCTGCCGCAGCTGCCTGGGACTGAGTCACGCTCTCACCTCTTGTCGCACAACGGCTCAGGGTGCCCAACACGCCAGCATGGGACTGCTCGGCTTCGCTCCACCTATCTTGAGTTACAGCTCTCTGTCTCCATTTTACATCCCCGTTAGAAAATCTAAAAATAGATGGTTGGAATCAATCCTATTGCAATTTCTCAGATCACTATCAAGAATTGGCCTGATCTCTTAGAGTCGTTCTTAAGGCAAACTCTTAGTTTTACATCCCCATATTTGGCTTTTGTTTTGTTTTTAAGCGGGGAAATCTAGTCTGTGTTTATGTGCTAGAGCAGTAGCTGGAATGATATCTTTACTCTTCACCAGTGCTTTACACACATGCTTTTTTAACTAGAGTTTTCCTTACGATTGTTAATGCTGGAGCAGGAATTTCCTATTGCATTCCTCACAGCAGGAGAGCAAGAGGGAGAGGCTGCTCCTTCTCTAGCAATATCCTTTTCCACCCTTCCTGTTTATATAGCATTTTTGTTTAACAGGATGGAGCCATCTGACAGTGACTTTGCCCTAGCTATAGCTCCCTTGCTCTCCATATGTTTAACCTGGTTATAGCCCACTTGCATAGCCTTTCGGGACTGCTTTTCCTTCACCTCCTGGCTTGAGCTGAGGAGCGGGTCAGGAAGGTAGGGTCAGGAAGTGCCGGGGCTCCGATGTGACACTGCTGCTTCCCTGCTGCACCCAGAGCTGTATGGCTGTTCTCCAAGGACATGCTGGGGAAAGGACAAGAAGCAGGTTAAAACCTCTCCCTCTGGAAAGGAATAGCGGCGTTTCCAAGATACAAATAGCTTGACAGACCAAAAGGGGGGTCTCAAAACACTGAGTTTTCCAAAGCCTCCCTGGCCAACCTTTAGTGAGCAAGAAAAACAATGGATACTTCAGTGCCCTGTTCCTCTATCTTCGTTTATCTGACGGGAAGTTGAGGCCCGTCCTGGTTCACAGCTTTCACCTTACCTCAGGAACAAAAAGGTGATTTTCACAGGTGCCGAGCCCATGCATCCCGACTTACGAGTCCACAGGCAGTGGCTCTGAAGAGCAAGAACCACGGGATTTCTCCCTGCAAGAACAGAAGTGCAAGATGCGATGTCAGCCTCATTCTCACTGGAACTGGTGACGATTTGGGCACTGGTGTCACTCAGAACCAGCTGGCTCAGCACTTTCCTCACCCCCTCAGAGGAAAGGAAATGAAACAATGAGCCTAAATGAAGGAGGTGCTTTTTTCAGTGTCTAAACTGAGCACTTCCACCAACCACCTTCATGCTGACCGCAAAACCTACACTAAAGTGGAGAGGACACCTGACCCCAGCACTGTTCTCTCCTGACAAGGCAGAAAGCTGAACTGCTGCATCTCAAGGTGATCTGCAAATACGGTTCACCCAGTGATAGCCCAAGCCCTCAATCGCGTTTTGGTGCCCAGCTTTCACTGGTATCCCACTGCAATACGAGGAGAATCCTGCGCTCCCACAAAACACATACTCTGCATTTTCCAGTGCGTTCCTGGGTATGGTGATGAGGATCTGGAAAGAAAACATCACGTTAGCTGTGATCCTTCTGAGCAGGCAAACCCAACCTGAATTCTGGCCGGCTGGATGCAGAAGGAGCCCAGATGGAGTCTCAGGTACTTTCAAGGACTGCTCGCTCTCTGTTGCTCTGGCTTACCTTGGCTATTTCCAGAAGATATTCCAGAAGCAATTTTCTGGTAGATCTGGATTTCGCCCTAGATTTTTACAGGACAAATGATCTAAGAAACTGTATGGTGCAAAAAGCAAATGCCAAAAACAGAAAAAAAAGCTAGTACCTAACTGATGGGAAAAACGACTATGTACATGTTCTCAATATGTAAAATACAATTTATTGTATTTAGCCCATTCATAAGTATCAACACAATGTAGTATGTTTGAAACAAACATCTTACCAATAAATACTATCTAAACATTAATATTAATCTTTTGATCAAATGCATACAGTGTATTGACTCAATATTGCACAGTGAGCTCTATATGACATTTCCATAGTGCATTCAGTTTGTTACAGCGATAGTTTGCCACAAATATTGCAAAGCATCAGAGTTGACTTTTCCAAGTGAAAACAGATGAACTATTTCGTTAGGGACCGAAGGCTGATACAAATGTCGGTTTCCTAGGTTAATTGGTTATGGATTCATGGAACCTAATGTTTTCATGAATGAGGAGACTTTGTTTCTAATACAATTTTTATAGAACTGTAAAAAAATCCTACTTTCAAATAGAATGAGCATATTATAATCAAACTTATCTGAACAGCCAACTCCAGTGATCAGTGAGCTTGTTTTCTCTTGTTTCAATCTAAATATAAATCATATCTTTGATCCTTTCAGAGATGTATCTCACCACTTGCATTTCAAAGGCCAGACCATGCAAGCCCTCAGCATTACTCCAGCACTTTGCTTCCTACGTGCCTCCGCTCAGGTTAGACTCAGTACCCGTCAGTTTGAGCAGAGGTGACACATTCTAGTCTCAATAGTTTTCAATGTATAAATGCAGATACAATGTCCCAATACTTCTATAATTAACTGTATCTCAGCTTTATCTGGTTAAATCTTAATTCTACAGCATCAGCTCCGCATGGGGGTAGTCCTACCAGTTTGTATTGCATTACTATGCTCACACGGAGGGCTGGGAGCTGCCAGCAATGTGGCCGGCTGTACTGCTTCCCTGAAACCCAGCGGCTCCTGGATCCGATGGGCTTGCGGGCTCTGGTGAGCACAGTATCAAACACTTGGCAGGACTGTGGCTCACAGCAGATTTTCAACAACTCACTGTTGTTCATTCTCAAGTCCAGCTATGACAAAACTATGTCCACACCAGTGGGAGATTACTGTTAGAGTAAGGACTAGGCGATTTGGCTTGTAAGGTTTGACCCGCATTTGCATGAACTTATACTGCTCTGACATTGCAGAAGGACCTTAAAATGGGCATATACTGCCTTAATACACATTTAAGCTACATTGCCCCGCCAAAGCGGTATGAGCTGCTCAAAATGCAAATAAGAATCATGATCATAGAATGACTATGACTGACTTGGAAAAGATTTGACCATCAGTATAACGGTGCTTAGTGCTTAGCGTGTAGTATCCTTTAGTGCTTAGCATGTAGTATTCCTTTAAGTAAAACAAAATTCACTCACCAAGTGATACAATTAAAAATTTCTAAGAAACTACTGGTTAAGTATTACCTCATGATTATGTAAATCATGTTTATATCCCTCATCTTTGCAGTTTATAATTTTGTATATATTTAGATTCTTTATATTCAGGTAACAGAGATGAAATACTTATTTCTATCTAAAAAGACAGTAGGAAAAAACAGGGATTGAAAGGATTCCTTTTTTGTACAAAAAATACATTTTTATGACAACTGCCAGTACCTTCACAGTATATCCTTTGCTCCTCTACTTACTACCAAGGTTCTGTCATCCATAACGCCATCATAAAATACCAGAATTGTTTTTCTTTCCACTTTTCAACACCAAAATTCAATGCACTACTATGGAATGTTTCCAAAGTCTTATGCTACAACCTGATAAAATCAGGAATCTTTTTTTCCTTTTTTTTTTTTTTTTTTTTTTTTTTTTTACTTTAAAAAGGAACTCAATTCATGCAAATAAATACATAATGTGCACTGAAATACTCAATTCTGTGATACAGGTGACTTCAGAGAAAAGTCCCTTTATAATTATCTAAACTAGTTCTAATAAAAGAAGATAGTTTCAAAACAGAATTAAAAACATTTCGTTTAACTACAAGTTGATGTTTGCTATGTGTTCAGGCAGATTACATTTTCTACCTAGTTGTGTTAATCTGTGGGTTCAGTGTCACTCTTTTGTAGTGTAGCAAATATTTTATTTCGAGGGGTGGCTTTTTTATGCAGCTTTTGTAGTCCAGGGTATCAGTCTTCATTTGATTCTGCATACAGGATTAAGCCCAGATCTGCAGAGAGAGAGTTAACAATCATTTATGACATTGACTATTCTATCAAACGTTTAATGAAAACTTGGCAAGGCAGTCAGATTAGTGGTACAGTGTATCAGCAGCAATGATATCATTTAACCGTAAGTTCAGAATTCCCTTAACTTTAACAGTTCGGCTACCACTTTGTGGGCATTTTTTTAATTTGAATTTTCTGTTCATGTTTTACACTGTGGTTTTATATCCTCGTTAGTCTCTCTAGAGTAACTTTTCCTTAACAACCCTTTCCCCTTGCCCCCTTTTTTTAAACAATCAATCAAACAAACAAAGTGTGCTGGTTTTGGCGGGGTAGAGTTAATTGTTTTCTTCACAGTAGCTGGTATGGGGCTGTGTTCTGGATTTGTGCTGGAAGCAGTGTTGATAACACAGGGATGTTTTAGTTCCTGCT
>NW_009187561.1:5301-25191 GCF_000690835.1 Fulmarus glacialis
GTGATGGAGCCCTGCTTTCCTGGAGATGGCTGAACACCCGCCTGCCGATGGGAAGGAGTGAATGAATTCCTTGCTTTGCTTTGCTTGCGTGCGCGGCTTTTGCTTTTCCTATTAAACTGTCTTTATCTCAACCCACGAGTTTTCTCACTTTTACCCTTCTGATTCTCTCCCCCATCCCACTGGGGGGAGTGAGCGAGCAGCTGTGTGGGGCTTAGTTGCCGGCTGGGGTCAAACTACGACAGAAAGAAGCACCCAAGGCAGGTGTTCCCAGGACTTACTCGGAGAGTGTGGTCCCAGGAGCCCGAGCAGAACGCCGTCCCATCGGGAGAGACCCGCAAGGTGCTGACACGATTTTCATGTCCAAACAGAATGGATACACGGGACCCTTTCAGCACATCCCAGACATTTATGGTGTAATCATTATAGCCTGCAAACAGTAGGCGACCTACAAAGAGAAAGATTTTACAAAGTGAGGTCTTAAGTAGGTAACACATCTTGACTGCAGCGAGGGCCTTCTGCAGGACATTCATCACCCAGTGAGCCACAACCCAGTGAGCCTTCCCATGCCACCCTCTGCACACAGCGAGCTCTGACCACAGCTTCCCCCAAGCTACCTGTGCTCCTGTTAGACACCCCTGCTCCACTGCTGAGCTATCCATACTAAACGCTGAACCAATTAAAATTTATTAGTTAAAAATATAGTTAAAATTGAGTTAAATTATATAGAATCTGTTCAGTCATTAGATGGGAGATGACTCCAAATCACGATAGACTGAAGAGCACTTCAACAGCTAAGGCAGGGTAATAATATTTTGCTCAGACTTTACGCAAGAAGTTGAATACAAATGGTTGAATGATTAGTAGACAATTTAGTAAGTGATTCATGGTCCCCAGTGGGACAAGCTGTGGTGCTTGTGGCCATGACAGAGACATTTGCCTCTGTCCCGAGCAGAAGGCAGTTCACCACCCACTCATCCCCACGCAGGGTGACTGGAGGAGCTCTGCATTTGTGCTGGGGAAGGAGAGAGAAGACTTGAGCTCATGTCTCCGGACCTGTAGTGAAAAATGGTAATGTCTCTGTCTTCATGCTCCTTTAACATACTTTTACTATCTATTAATCATTTATTATCCTTTTATAAACTATTTATGTAAGTGCGCTTAATAGTCTAGTTACATTTCATGTTTCCTTTGAAATGTTTTTAATCATTATTGTGAAATTCTAGCCCAGCTGTAATTAAAGGCAAAATATTTCCTGCCTTCAGTAGGGCCAGGAAAATACTTTTCATTGCTACAATGAAGCAATAGCCAGCTAGGTCATTTAAGAGTAATTATTTTTACAGAGGCAAAAAAAGGCTTCCATGCATTAAATGTTTCTTTTGGTACTTAGTATTACTTTTAATAACTTTTAATAACAAATGCTTTATCAAATTAAACTGGCAAAATTTTACAATTCCCCTCAAATCCCAACACTAAGATAACCTCCAAAGTTCAGCTCTCACCACTGAGAGAGAAGTCCACACTGGATGCTCCAAAAATGATGCTCTCTTTGGAATAAATTGCTACTTCTCTGTCTGCACGAAGGTCATATAAACGACACTAGGATTAAAACAAAACCAACACACATGCCTCAGTAAAGGCTGGAGTCAATGGCTACTACATTTCATTGAAAAAAATGGGATTGGGAAGGACTGCAGCCTAACAGGCATCACGGGAAGCGGCTGCTTGGCTTCTTTCCTTCTGCTATTTCTGCCTGCTCTAACTGGGACTCCTCTGGAGTCTAACAGAGATCTAAGCAACACAAGGTTGTTTTGTATAAATTGAGTGAAGAACTTGCTTTTCCAAACCACTTCTCTAAGCCTCCTGCCTGTCCTGCTATAAAGAGATGAGCGGTGGGTTTTGGACCATGGCTACCCACTGAAAGTCCCCCCACCCTCTTGCTTCCCCACTGTGGTTTCCTATATGTTAGGGCATCCTGCTGCTGGGGAGGTGCGTGGGGAGACAGTCTCTAAAGACAACAGTTTAGCCACAGCTGGAGCCTGGGAGACAGAGGATTAAATCTCTAGTCATCTTTGAGAACACGGACCACATGGCACATTGCTCAGACACTCCCTTGGCACGGGGAAGCCTAGACAGTAGTCCTTGCTCTGAGTAAGACAGGATAGCAAACAGCCCCTGCCCTTGCGTGAGGCCTCTCTGTCTGAAAAACCTACGTGAAAATAATTCAAGTGAAAGAATACATTTTTATACAGATCTTTGGTTTTCATTTCTCATGGAAAATCCCCAATCACCTCTACAACCTGCACTTCCTGTTTTTATCATATGCCAGAATATTTAGGCTTGCTTAGCATGGAAATAATGTATAGACAGACCAGACTTCATTGCCATGTGGAAAGGCAGTCTGCTAACCCCGAAATCAAAACGCACTTTTGAAACTATTTGAACTGAAAACCTTCCTCAATAAGTTAAGTTTAAGCAAACACTGGCCAGATGGGTTGGCTAATATTAAGACTTTACTAATGAAAAATGGCTGATACTCAAGCCTGCACACAAAGGAGAGGCTGTTTATTCGCAGGGCGGTGGGGAGCTGCCAGGTATGTGAAGTCCAGGTCTCCCAGTGCTCCACGCTGATGAGTAATTCCATCAGACTATTCTGATAGGGAGTCGGGGTCACCGCAGGTGACAGCACTGCCATGTGAGCACGCTTTTATGGTTTCCCTCCAGACAGTCAGGATTATCTGTTCCTCGAAATCCCTAAGTATATAAATCAGGTCAAGGATACCAGTCAGTGTATCAGTCCGTAACGCTGAAAACACCAACCTCTTCATTTAAAGAATGAAGTAGATGGAAACTGCCAAAACCTCTGTCAAAAGTACAGAGATGGAATTTCCCTTTCTCCTGCTCAAGTCAGGGGTGTCAGGAATAGTTAAGAGAGAAAACCCCCATCAAATAAATTAATAAGCACAGGAGCCCAGAGCCTGTGGTACTGGGCATAAAAAGAGAGTGCTCTCATTGGAATTTAATGATCGACTCCATCTCACTCCCTCAGCATCTGAAGTGCTCAGAGTAACGCATGCGAATGTGCAGAGAGGCAATGGGCTCACCACAGAACTAGAGGTATTAATTTATAGTCGCAGCTTTTAAGACCTAAAAGCAGTGTACACTCTCTCCAGAAGAGCCTTGGAAGGTCTCCCACATCCAGTGAAGACAAAGGGAATATTTCTATTGAGTTTAGCTAGTATTGGAGCAGACTAAAAACATGCTCTGAGGGCAGATTACTTTAGAAAGAGTCTTCACCCTCATGCAACTCGGTGTGATGTTTGAATAAACAGGAGAAACAAGGTGCCAGGTGCCTCCCAAACGTCTGCTCTCAAGTTACACTTAACTGCCACATCGGTCCCTGCAGGGATGTGGTACAGGCAAAGCCTGGTCCCCCATGGGGACCCACCAGCTGCAGCAAGAGCCATCAGCCGTGTGCATCACTCAGGGGGCAATGGGAGGGAAGTCGCATTTTGCATACAATGTGCTGACCGAAATTACCTGTCAATACATACTGTGCCCCTCCTAGCAGCTTGCTCGTAGATAAGTAAGATCCAGCAAGAGCTACTGTATCATCTAGGATGACCTGGATGCGGTGACTCATCGCAGTGAAGAGTGCTGGCAGTGAGTCAGGCTGACAGGGAGGAGATGTACGTGGCCAAGGCCACCCTGGGGCTGCGCTCTCAGGATGCACGGGGCTGCGGAGGCCAGCTGACTGGGTCTGCCCCGCTCCGTGCTGAGCCCACAGCCCCTCTGCTTGCCGGGACATGCGCACTCATGTGCAGGCTCCCTTCATGCCCTTGCACTGTGCTGCTCCTTCTGACACAAGCTGCAGCATTTCATCTGGTTCCTCCCATGTTGTGAACAACCACTATATGAAGCCAGATCTCCTCCACTAAGACAAACTAATTTTGATCGTGAAACTTCAAAACCTGGAAAATCTGAGATGAATATTCGGACAGTACCTCATGTAGAGAAGTTTGCAGAGGTGACCTACAAAGTGTTACTAGATTTTCCCTATCGCATTATATATAGTATTTAAGATATATTATATTATAGCATTATTATTTCTGCAACTTTGGTGTCACAGGCCCAGTTTAGTCACTTAAAGTCCTCTGTGGATGTGACCGAGTCTTTTAGGAAAATCTGACTTGGGAAGAAACAGAACTTCCCTAAATGAGGTTGCTGAATTAACATACCGTGGCATCGTCTGAACCAGAGGCAAAAGCATCTCCACTTGGGTAATATCTGCGCACGAGTAAAAAAAGACCAGAACACATTACATTACTTGGATGAGGTCAGACTTCAAAAATAGAACCAGCGCATTGCTTAACATCGCAAATGTGTCCTCTCCCAGAAACACACTGACCTGACACTGTTGATATCTGAATCGTGGGTTTCAAATGACTGGATGCACTGACCAGACCGCATATCCCAAACCATGGCTTTCTTGTCACATCCCTAATAAGACAAAAAAATTCACTACAATTGTGCAAATGCTGACATTCACCCCTCATGTGCCTGATACACTTCATCAGGCCCAGCTACATTCAAAGGCTCTGAACATCACAGCTCTGGGGGATTTAACCGGCAAAGCAGCCCCAGAACTGGCTGCACTGGCACCCCCAAGCCTGGTGCAGTCGCAGTTAGGAGCAGAGTACACCACAAAGGCTGGAGCCTCAGCGGTGCTGCAGACCAGCACACGCATAGCACTGGGGTGCAGACAGGCCGGGGGCGTTTGCACAGGCAGTCCCGTACTAACCGGCACTCACAGCCCAGCTCTGCTTGTGCTGCTGCCGTACCTGTGTCTGCAGTCCCACCATGCCACACAGCTGCACAACCAACTCATTCCCTTACCACTTAACATGCCCAATATAAAAAATTAATACCCAGCATTTAAAGTTTTATAACTAATTCTTTTCATACACTGAAATACAAAATGAAATAAGTGCATCTGGAGGGTCTCTTGCCCAGCCTCCTACCAGAGTTAACCCCTGCCGTGGCTCTGCAGCCACGTGCCCAATGGCGTGGTTGGGATAAGGAAAGAAGCACAACAGCATTTCATCTCATTGTCAAGCTCTAAAGTGCCCTTCCAAGCTGTGCTTTGAAGATACGATTTAAGATTTGGTGCTTGCTGCGAGGTGCTCAGCACCCTGAATGCTTTGGGCGAGGGGCTCAGCCCAAGTAGTCTGCAATGTCCTCAGGGCAGGAACCATCTCATACCTGTAGGGCCACACTCTGAGCTGCAATGTCTCACTGCTGTCACAATCGCAGTGACAGGAAAAAGAACATGGACTTTTCTTTTAAGAGTGGCGGGAGATTTTAATAAATATAACCCTGCTGAGGGGCAGGCCGAAGGTAGGCTCAGCTCCCGGGGGCTCAGCCTCTCTGAGGCTGCGTGGGAAGCACAGGGCAGGCCAGGCGGCTGCTGCTTCTGCCGAGCTAGCATGTCCTGCCCAGCAGACCATGCCACACGTTATTTATTTTTAAGCAAATATGATTGCTAATTAAATTAAACAGTCTTCACAATTCACATCTTTCTCTCTTTTTTTTGAATTCTCTTGTTAAAATGAAATCCCAGGTTTTTTACTAATGATGTCATTATTTAAAAGAGGTAATGTTCCTTTGTATCAACTTGTGGTTTCTGCGCAAGGGAAACCAAACAGGATAGAGAATATTTTGGACTCAGCATATTTCCCTCTCAAGCCCCACCACAGCCCAAGCCCAGCCCTTCGTATTGCTTCCATGTGCGCTGTTGTTACTGACCTCTCTGGGAGGTTGGGGGCAAGACCAATCTGACAAGCTGGTGCTTTGACTCCTAAGGTTTTGAAGGAGAAATCAGCAACCACCTGCGGAGAGATGGCCCCCCCGAGTGCTATCCAACTCGCCCCGAGGAGCAGCGCTCAGAGGGCACTGAGCACAACAGCCTGGGACGCAGCCCTGAGCTCACCCAGGAGGGCTGGGATTTTCAGTTAAGTTGTTAAATGTCACAGCACCCAGTCTACACACTGATGTATTGGCATTGGTTATTCCAACTCAAGGTTACTGTCTGACATAGGCACAATATACAGGGAGTCTCTCTATGCTACCATACCTTCAGGTTGGCTATATATGCATTAACACAATATAAGACAGATCTTCACTGAAGTGGTATGTTGCATGTGATGAATTAAGCGAGTCTCTGTAAGCATGGACATGCCCAGGCTGCTACATCAACACAAGTATGACATATTCTCTTAGCAGTACCATAGCTGCTTGCGATTCTTTGCCCTATAATAAGCTGAGCTGTTCCCAGGGAGAATGAATCTATCCTTTCTGGGAAGCAAGCTCGGTGACAGGAAAGCCCAGGAGGAGTAATGCACTCGGATGGAATTAGCTTTCAGTCACGCTTCGGAGCAGCTGTGCTAGCAGCAGGCAAACTGGGCCAGTGTGCTGGGCTCTGCTCCTGATGGGCCAGCCAAATGTGATAAAAGACAGAAAGGGTCCAGGTTTATTGTATAGGGATGAGACCATGACTCTGAACACAACAAGTGGAATCCCCTAATCCATGGTCAGCACCTTCTGGCACAAGGGCCATTTCCATCGGCAAGCACAGGGCAGCCCTGGGCCAGCGCTGGTGGGCTCAGAAACCAGGTACCTTCAGCAAAGTTTCTGGTAGCAACCTGTCTCCAGTAAGAGAGGTCATCTCTCAGCTCCTGCCAGCTCTCACTTGCACGCTCAATGTGGGAAAGACCAGGACCACCTCGAAAAGGAGTTGAGCCCCATCCCGCTCACCTTTATGCCTTGCCTGCCTCACTGCCCGGCTGCATGCCAATGGCTCAGCTGCCCGGGAACAGCAATCCCTCAGCAGCAGGACAAGATTTGGAAGATGCCCTGGGTACTTTCCCTGACCAGTCCTGCAGCCCCAGTGAGGTTTGTGTGTTCCTCTGGGCCAGGAACAGGGAGCAGGCAGTGTTCAACTGACGAAGGGGCTTTAAATGCCTCTGGTACCGCTGAAAGGCACAGAGGACTCAGCAACAGCTGAAGATGTGGCCACACCTCATGTCCCTGCTCCAACTTGTACAAGGGTTTAGCCAGCATCCAAGCTACCCCTTGGCTTCTGGGGAGCGGTTGAGGGACGTAGTGGCACGCACGTTATTTGCAGCCCCGCTTCGATGCCCTGAGCAGCTACCTGGCATGCCCTGTCTGGCTCCAGAGAGCTGGGCACAAGAAAGGAGCCAAATGTGGGAAGTCGTCTGCTGTGCCAGGCTCCTATCCACAGGGGCTCACACCTCCACTGCGGTACGAGCCCTCTGCTCTAACTCTGAGCCTCTCCCTTCCCGGGAGAGGCGTTGTTTTGATCTCGGGCTGGATTGCTTTGGTGTGGGGTGGAATTTGCTAAGTAAGCAGAACTGCAGTCAGACTGGCTGGGTGGGTTTGACCCCACAGTCAGGGGTTTAATTTGCTCCAGCTTGGAAAATGTGCTTGCAATGAGTGGATTGCACTGGGGCTTCCAACACATACTCCAGCACTCTCTCAATAAGATCACGAGCCTCCTGCTTTGTTGCCTTTTCCCCTCCACATTCCTTAATTTTATATTACGATAGGAAGCTCCTGCTTACCCCAGAGACAAATGTATTTCCTGTTTCAGAAGGGGCCAGGTCCAGGCACAGGACATCAGCTCCATGACCATGGAAACTCTGTAAAAGCTGCCCACTCTCAACATCCCACAGAGCGCAAGTTCCATCTCCACTTGCTGTCAGGATCTATAGAATGTGGCAAGAAGAGTCAATACAAAAATCAGCAGATGATCTTCAAGTTCACAAAGAAACAACTGACATCCTATACATACACCAAGGACAGCTTTAATTTAATGAAATATTATGCAATAAATCAAAGGCATAAAACCAATGTGAATCTAAGCACAGTTTATGTTTTTTATTTTTAAGGAAAGATGTTAGAATGGAAAGGAGAGCTGTATTGACACAGCTATACCTACATAGTGTTTCAATAATGGTCAGGTTTGTGCAGTGGGGTTTGGAGAACTGATGGCAGTAAGGATCTGCTGGCATTTCCATATACTCCAAAAAGGAGGTAGAACCAGACTGGTATTCCTTTCTGCCCCTGTATTTAACCCTATCCCTATTTAGGCTGCTGGAATTCAACCCAGGTAAAGAGAAGAACTGTTGGAGTTAAGTATACCTGTTAAACTCTCTAAATTTTTTTCTGCTTGAAATAGCCAGGTTAAGCTCAATTAATTGGGCTTAAGACATGGTTTTTCTGAAAGGGAAGTAAGCCTGTCTAGACAGTTGTTTGGTAAGTCCATCACCTCTCACTTGTCCAAAACCATTTGTGTGTGAAAGGGCTTGAACATACACTGACCGAACATAGCTCACAGCTCCCCTCATCTGCTACAGTGCTTGTAGAAAGCACATGCGATCAGCGCTTCTTAGGGTGGCTAAATCCTGATGATGCTCAATTGTTCAAAATTTCCCCTTGGCACCCGAAGCTGTTATGCAATCACAAATTCTGTAGGTTGAAAGGGTCCCTGTGCACCGGCGTGGAAGGAGGCAAGGGTGAACTTAGGAGGGCTCTCAGTCTTGTACACAGGTTTTTCTCATGGTCAGTGAGGAAACTCAAGGGATCCCAGTAGGTAGTTAGAAGTTAAAAAGAAAATACTCTTCAAGAAGAAAACGATCACACAATCGTGAAACCATTCACAGAGTTGCATAAAGGTTAAACACTGAACATGTTTGACAGATGCTCCAAAAACTCCTCCCATAAACAGAGGTCTGCAAAGCTGCAGAACAGACTGTTCCGAATCCTGCAGTAGAGAGACACTAATACTCTGAGATGATAATAACAGAAGAAAGTCCTGACTTGTCTTTCTGGCCAGCTTTTGAGCCTAGATCAATGAACTTCTCTGTTCTGAGGAATATTTGTACTTGGCTGAGGAACGAAGACTTTCAGCTGAGAATTTGCTCTTGTAATAGTGTGTAAGAAAGATATGAGGGGGATAGGAGTAGCTAAAGGTGTAAGGGAAGGGTCTGTTGGCAACCCAGAGCTCCAGCTAACGCTTAAAGAGAAATGTTATGGACTCAACTTCAGGGTATTGCTATTGAAAACCAAACCAAACCAAACCAACTCCAAAAATCCAAAACCAGAAGGGGATTAACAATCTTTGCCATTACAGTCCGGCTTGCTGCATGAGGGGCTCCGGCAGCACTGGATGGGGATCCTCGCCTGGCGCCTGGCGGCAAAAGGCAGCACTTGCACACGGCAGGGGACAGCGGGGACAGAGCCCCTGCTGCCAGGAGCACATGCACCCGGGCTGGGAGCAGCGGCGAGGGCAGAAGGGCCACCCTCACCTCTGCCTCCTCCGCCATCGCCACGGGCCTCATCCTGCTTCTCAGCCCTGCTGCACTGGGAGTATGGCTGCCTGCCCTATGCAAAACACTTGAGATCCCAATTAACTGTTGCTATTAATACACATGGAGCGTTGTCATGTGGGGAGCATTATCACACCGCAGAGCTGCAGATACCTAATTTAGGAAGCGAGGCTCCCCGGCTCTCTGCGTACTGAGATGGGGGAGGCTCTCTCTGGCTAGACTGATTTGGGACACCGAGAGCAAGGTGTGCGGGTCACCCAGCCCGTCAGCTCAGCACTTGTCTTGGCCCAGGGTGGGAACATGATGAGGAGCAAGGATGGGACTCCCTCTTTCAGCAGCCTGAGAGTGGCTTTAATCAATGATGAACCACCCCCAGATGCCCACGGGCACACCAACTCCTAAACTGCAACCCTGACTTCCACTCCTCTGAAGGAAAACCGAGCTGTAGTTTAAGAGAGCAGCCAAGGCAGAGCAACAGCATTCACAGCACCTAGCAATGGGTGCTGGATGCTGCAGGGGCACTGGGCTGGGGGACACCTCCACCACGCGCTAGGGCTGCTCCAGGACAGGTACCACATCCCTCGGTTACGCGAGCTGGGAAAGCAGAGCACACAGCTCGGAAAGCTCCTGTGCAGTGTGCAGCTCCTTGCACTGTACACCCTCAGAGTTACTGAATAATTTTAATTCTGAGGCTGTTATGTAAAAGGAAAAGGATAAGAAATCTGCGATTCTCTAGGATCCCCTACATAACAGTGTCCTAACAGAAGTTTGGCCAACCCACTTGCTTGTATTTGTTTCAATAATAACATGCAGTGCTATAAATGATTGCTTATAAGCCTATCAATCACAAGAAAATTTCTTTTTAAAGTCTTTAGAAAAATCTCTGAGTCACTGAATATAAAGCACCTAAATCCACTGTGGTATTACTTAACAATAGTAATACATTACCTTCAATATCAATGCAGTTTGCTGTATTTAATATGGAGAAAAAAGACCTAACTTTTCTTTCTTTTTTAATTAAGAAAAATAATTAACTATTTTCCCTTTCATAGAATTTAACCACGATGCATATAGGTATAGACAAGAAAAGAGAATACTGGTTTTCTATCTCATCCAAAACATTCCACTTAATTTAGACTGCAGGGCTCCTGCACAGTAAGGTCAGGGCTAAGAAAGCCTGAGTGCTGGGTACCTCCACCATTTGTTTCCATGGTAATGGACTTAAATTAGCACCTTGGAGTCATTACAGAAACCATAGAACGACAAATAGCAACATACTCTTGGGCAGCTCATGTCCTGAAATAGAAGCAATGAGAGCTGATATTTTCTTCAGAAGAGCTCCAAATATCTGGAAGAAGGGGACAAGGTATTCTCTTTCCAGCAGCTCTGCTGACACAGAGAGCAATGAAAATGCTCCCTTCTGCCACTTATTTTGCTGCAGAGCTGCACTGAGCAGAGCTTCAGTTAAATTCAAAAACTAGAGAGGACAAGGGGATTATCCTGGCTCCTTTCATCATCTTTCGTGTTCCTGGAGAAAGAGATCTTTAGGATATTCACTACAGAGGAAGGCTGGCCTGGTCTCAGAAGATCTGCATCTAGTTCCTGGCTTTGCCTTCGTCTCCCACTGTGGCCCTCTGTGCTCCAACCCCCCGGCTGCGAGATGGGGATAGCATCACTCCTTCCCCTCGACGGAACACACCACTGCATGTACGGACAACAGGGCTGGCCCTGTGGGGCCATCCTCAAGCTGGAATATCTCACTCGATACAAACAAAAAATACTAAGAATGAAAGCAAAAGCAAAGTTGGCTGGACATCCAGGACAAAGCAGGCAAACAACACAGTCTCCACTGGCTGGCATAGCACATACCCAACCTAGTCCTATCTCAGCTGGGTTTTTAACTATTTGTATTAGTTTGAGCTCCTAAAAGCACAAGCCAGCACAGACCCAGTGAGCAGAGAACACACAAGTACCAGTGAGCTCCCTCTGCAGAAGGGACAGGCCTGTGCAGCGCGCAGGCTTGACAGCATGGCCACGGGCTGTGACAAGCATTTCCTTACAGCAGCTTTTGCAGCACCTTCATTGCCCCCAGCGAGGGTTTTCCAGCAGCCCCTGCATGGGGCAGGACAAGGCCCTGGGTGCCCCAGGTGCAAGGAAGGTTACTTGCACCACGTACGAGTGCAGCTCATGTTAGGTGTTGCTGGATGGTGAGCAGCGGGTAGGGAATGCATTTACCTGCATGTCTGAGTTAGTGAAGCTGCAGGCAGACAAGTAGTTTGTGTGCATTGCAACCGATTTCTTCTTTGCAGCCATATTTTCATTTTTGTCAAATGTCAGAGGGTACACAGAGCACTTGTTGTCCAGGCCACTAAAGAAAGTAATAATAGCAATAACAGAGAGAGGAGAACTGGTTAAAACTGCAACGACAAAAGGCGAGTGGTGATAAGAAGGAAACCACCTGTCAGTGCTGCGCTGCCAAACCCTTACAAGTACCGACTTCCCTGTATTGTGCTGTCCGGGATCTCCCTGTGCAGGGAAGCCCCAGCTGCTTCACCAGGCTGGCTACTTTACAGAACTTGAACAGCTGCGCCTCAGTATTTTTTACCCTCATCGAGTTTATAAATGGCACTGAATGAAACCTCACGAAAGTATAAACTGGGAGGTGACATAGCAGGCACCTCAGGGTTAATGTTTCACATACAGCCAAACTGCCATTTTTCTGTTGATACCCGTCATCGCGAGGATCAGTATTTAAGCATCATTATTTATCTACCTTAATAAATTTTACCTAACTCCTACGGAAGAGACGGTATAGCAAGTAGTGGGTGTGAAGACAGGGCTCTTAGAAGAGTTTGGAAAAAAGGCAACAGAAGCACTGACCTCTATAGCTGCTGTGTCCCTCTTGGACAGTTGCACCAGTTAAGCTGTGCCTCCCAGGCCAGATGTGGGACTCTTTTCTAAAAGGTCTGTCTTGTGTCTGACCCTTTTCTAGAGCCGTGGTAGATCAGCCCTCCCTGGTCCCTGCAATCCCAGCACACCACCAGGTGCTGGTTCTATGCCTTATATTACATGCACAGCACTTAACTGACAACACAACAGAAATACAGAATTAGGTAGTGCAATACATATATGCCCTCCCTGTCTCTCTTACAAGTGTGAAGACAGAGCTTTCTTGCAATTCTTCGAGTTTTAGTCAAAAACATACAGTTTCCGGACTCCCTCTCCACACACATTTATGGACTCCGCCTGTCTGTCTCAGTTTGCTGCTTTCTAGATTTGCAAGCTGCACAGTAAAGTCTCCCTTTGTTCCTTTCTCTCGCCCCAAGCTTGCTTTGTCTGTCTGATCCACCCAGTCCCTTTTTAAAAGATGTTTTGCCAACATCTCATCTCTTTGTTTTCTCCCCTGCATAAACTCAATTTTTTCAAACCTGAGCCCTCAGAAAACTTGGAGAAGGTTATCAAGGATGGGGTTACTTCTCCCCACCCCATCTTGGCAAGATCTATTCATGTGCTGGTAATCATTAATGACTAACCTTCTCTATGTCATAGAAGAAAGAGTGCAAAGTAAAAACAGGGTTAAAACCACTCTCCCTTAGAAGATATATCCAACGCACACAACCAAATTGGAACAGGGAATTTGCATGCATGCAGAATTCCTAACCCATGATATAAATGCTGAAAGAGGATTATTTTCCATGCTTACACAACAAATGTTATTGCACTGAAGTCAGTGGAGATAATGTCTACGAGCCATTATGGGAATAGAACCAGAGGCACTGAATGTAGTCCTTCCCCCCACAATCAAGGCACGCAAACTCTAGCTGTCAGCATCTTAAGGCACTGGGACACCACTATAAATGAAGTTTCTCTGTGTAAGCAGCTGTGGAAACTGGGAACTTACCCACAAGCAATGGCACATCCAGATGGAGCATATGCACATGCCATCACCCAGGTACATGGCATCGTCACTGCGTGTTCCTGAAACACAGCATCCCTTTAAACTGGTATGTCACTGTTTCTCTAATCGGCGCAAGGAAAACAGTGTAGAGTAGTAAGTTCAATATTTCTGTGGGACATCCCTAGAGTCAGTGAAAGGTACAGGTGTTTCCCCCAACCACAACTCACATGTAAGGCTTGGACAACCCTTACTGCAGAACACAGCAGAGCAGCGGGAGGATGGCTAGTCCCTCCCTGACACTTTCCACCTTATTCATGAGCCCCAAACTGATCACAGAGCATGTCTTACTTGGGTTACTCAGTGCTGTAAAAGGTCCCCACTGCTGCACATGTAAAAGTGAGTTACAAACAAGCTGTTTTTTCTCCGCTGTGTGGAGCAGGGTGCCATGAGGCAGCCCTGGCAGGGCTTGGAGGAGCAGCAGCACCATTTCACGGTGAACACCACGGCTGAAGGATCCTGAGTGATCACACACGACACCTGGTACAGGGGTTACCAGGGAGGGCCTCTGTTTTGCTGGCTGGGCTTTGCCCCTAGCCAGGAGCCCTTCCTCTCAGCGAAGAGACTGGATCAGAGCCTCCCGCTGGAGACCACGACAAACCCCAGTGCCCTGACAGGGACTTTGCTCAAAGACTGGTCAAGGGAGGTGGTTTGCCCTGGGCCCCTTGATTTGAGGTGCTTGTGGAGGTCTGCATGTTATCCCATCATCCCGCTGCCCCCGTGACACCTGTGAGCCCTTCAGTCCTCCATCTTATCCCACCATCATCTGCCCTGTGCACAGAAATCTGACTTTTGCTGAAGTTCCGCTTACCTTGTTGGTAGTGAAGGAATCCCACACGATCACCTTCCCATCCTAAATGAAAGCGTACAAACAGAGGGAAAAATTGAGGCCTTCCAGAGACATGGCTGTCAGCCTACTTCCTGGATTTGGGGAAAACTCTGTTGCTCATTTCCATCCCCCGGTCTGTTATGCCATGAAATTTTTGTCTCCATTTTAACAACAGCACAATGGTCACAGTGAAGCACCAAGGAGAGACTCCTCAGTAGCGTGAGTTATGTCTTTGACCAGAAGAAAAGCATATCTCCTCCTCACTGAGATGACTGATGTGGGCTTAAAAGACTAATTCCGCCCCCCCCGCTTCCCTTTTAGCGGGTTTATGAGAACTCCTCTCACTTGCAGCACACGCCATGGACAGGACTGTCTCCTCAGGAAACTGCCACTAGTGAGCCCTTGCTTGCCTCCTTTCAGTCACGATATGTTTCTCCCAGCCTGTAATCACCACCTGCAAAGCAGGTCACCTCTCCAAAGTGATATCTGTCAGTGGCTCAGTATGGGGCCTTACAAATACAAGAGGTGACCTGTATTACAAATCACTTGCCAAGCTGGTAGCACTCATGAAGACTATTTATGGACATTGCACTGTTTATTCATCTTCCCTTTCCTGCCTTTTCCTGGTTTTTCCTTTACTTCTCACTATACTTACTTGACCTTCAATTATCCATTGATACAATCTGTTAAATAGCCATCGTAAGAACACTCCACAGAGAGCAACACAATCACTTTGTGTCTGCCAGCTACACTCAAGCCGGCTACTTTGCCTTATGCACATAATATTGTTATCCTCCCTGTATCATGAAAGTAAAATGTTTATTACTGAACAACAGTAATTGTTGCTGTACCTGGACTCACTACAGTTCTTAAAACAGAGTAAGAAATGCAAAAATGCATTACAACTTGCCTGTTCAGCTTTCTGATCTACACAGTGACATTTTAACCACTTTAAAAAATGTGACATTGATTATTTAAAATTATTCTCTTGCTGAGATCACCATGAATGGTAAAAACTCACAGTAACTGAAGGTGGCTTGCAATGCAGATTGCCTATTTTTATCCCTCAAGTGAGACCCCTGACAGATTTCATATAGGTCAATGAACAGCTGTGAGATGCAACAAGCTCACTCACTGCCATACTGGGCTCAGGACGAACCAGGGGATCTAGAAAGTAATTATCTCATTACCTCCTCCAGCTCATAAGACTGGTCTTGAGCAGGTGTTAGGACTGTTTCTCAAAACGCCCAAGTAAATGCAGTAATTTTGGCAGGATGTTTGAGGCTTTCAAGGTCACACCAATCATACAGACTGCAGAAGAAATTTCTGTGCACAGAAATCTCTAGAAGAATCAACATTTCTTCCCTTCCCTTTTCCTGATTATTTTCTCTGAAGACATAAAGTGAAATCATTACTAAATATGTTATCTGTAAAGAACAAGGAAATAAAAGTGGCCTCAGATGAGTTCTCTCTATTTTCTGTTGTAGTAGGGAGTACGGGGAAAATCTGTATATGACTGGCCAAGAATATTTAGGGTCTTAGCTACAACAGGTGTAGCGATGATCAGAAGCTTGGATTTGTGCTCTCTGAACAAATACATTGCCAATGAACTGCTTTCAGGGCATCTTGAAAACATTTACAATATACACAGGTATTATCTGCAAAGAGTGGCACATAGTACAGCCAAAAGATTTGTATAGTGCCCAACAGTAGCTTTGAAAAACATCTGCCCAACAGCATACCTGCGAAGAGCTCACAATTCTTCTCTTGTCTTTGCACCAGTCCATACAGAGAACTTTATTTCCGTGGCCCTTCAGGGTCCTCCTCGTCTTCATCACAAACTGGCCCAGCGCCTCCACCCGCTCTGCCACCTGATGAACTGCAAACAGCTGATGGTTAGAGAGCCCTGCATCAAAGCCCTGCCCCTGGCAAATCTCTACGTTTATGAGTAATGTCACATGGAGGAATTAATCCATGAAGTTTGAGTCTATGGTGCAAGCCAACTAACTCTGCTTCAGAGCTGGCAGGTGGTAAAACCAAGGTGGGCGGTGTATGAACACATTCACCAGATAAAGATAAGGATGAATTCACTCAGGGCTTGAATTCCAAGGCTGTACCAGCTGAAGCTCTTGCAGACCATCACACCCAAGTATATCTGGAAAAGAGATTGCCCCCTTGCCCCCTCTTATTGGGAAATCCTTAGTCTGACTAAGGCTTGAAAGTGCGCAGACAGCCTCCAGCCTAACACGTGCCTCAAGGTACTCAACAGAAGTGAAGACCGCTACCGAGTCTTGGAGGAAAAATCATACAAAAGAAGGGGGTAACGATCCAAAGTGTCAATGTTCTGGATGTGAGACTCCCAGCCGCAGTCAGCTCTCGGCACCGCAGCTGTGGTGCAGTGTGATACAGGTACTAGCCACTGGTGCTGGAGACTTCTCCTCTGCTGTGCCACTCCTTCTGGTGGCCAGGGGAGCACTGAGGGCCAGGACACAGCTCTGAGTGGCATTTGCTAGAAGAGTGCACTACACAACTTCTCAACAGTGTCTACGGACATCGAGGACTTCATGGGTGAGTCAGTTTTTTCTTTTATGGGAAAGATTAACAGAGAGGGCAGGCAAGCAACTCTCCTGAGTAGCATCCTCTGGTGGAGGAGAAGTCAGTTCTTTTGCACCTCATTTAATAGCAGTACTTTCAGCTAATGTTCTTAAAAACCCAACAAATCTACATTTCCAATTGTGCAAACTCACTTTGACATAAAATTCATCCCACTGCAGCTGACACAACTAAAAGGTGTTTCATGTAACCCTGATGCTTCATGCTGGGGTCATCTGCACATGTCTGGAGAAAGCGTCACCTGAGGAAACCTATTTGCTCTGCTCCAGCATTGTTCATCCAGCGTGGAACTGAGTAGGGCCATGATGTATCTTGGAACCCTGTGGCAGCTCTGACACACTTCACACGAAGCATCAGGGAGGGTGGGAGTTGCTTCAAGTCTCACAGCAGAGTAGGGGTCCTGGGGCAGGAGACCCTGGCGCCAGAATTAAAAATTACTCTGTCTAGAGAAGAGCTGGTAGGATCCAGCACTTCCCTGTGTTGTGTGTTTGACCATGCTGAAACCTAAGATGATCCAACTGCTGTTAGCTAAGGGGGCAATGCCTTACGCCAACCTTTTGACATAAATGTAGAAGCTCGCATACTTCAATGAGGTGGTGGAGGAAATCTTAAGCTTTTCAATGCCATGCTGAAGGCTGAGCTCCACATCCCACATGGCAGGTGATTGCTCTGGAACTTCATTGCTGCTTCACCTTTCGTCACCCTTCTGGAAGTGCAAGAAAGCTCATGGGCTAGGAAGGGCTGTCACAGTGAGAGAGCAGGCATCCTTAACTTTGAAATCATTCCCTGGCACAGGGTCGGGGGAGCAATTTCTACCTAAGGCAGAGACTGATTTCTGGTGGATTAGCTTTTGAAGAGCTGTCTTTCAAAACCACCAGCCCTGCAAGCTGTGCCAGAATAATGTTCTCACCTGAAATCTCTGCTCGACAGTCTCACCCAGCCAGGGGACAAGCGCTGTCCACTGTTCCTGACAATTTGTCCATACCATCTCTAACAGGAGGTCAGAAGCAAGCTTCTGAGAAAGTACCATATAAACCCACTGAGGAAAAGATACATTTCCCCCTACTTTTGCCCATGTAAACCTGCCAGATGATCCAATCAAAAGACATGAAAAAACAGGACAGGAGGTTATTATGGCAGCTGGAAAGATGCTTGTGTCCAGAACATATCTGAAAAAACAAACATTTCACAGACAATGGGCAAAGCGTTTCCATTATGTCAACACAGCCGAGACTCTGTGGAATTGTCTGGTTTAGCCTTACTGATTCTCTGAGGACGCTTATCTCCAACCACAGCCATAATAATCCTGCACCCGCCTAGCACAGGTTTTAGAGTCAGATAATTATTTTGAAGCATTCTCCAATATTGTTTCAAGATAGTTGAAAATTATGCACTCAGGCAAGTAGATCAGCTAAAGCCAATAGCAGCTTGAGTGGTTTTACAAAGGTCCAGATAAAACAGGCTATTTTTCTAAAACATATCGTTTGGCCTGAACAGGAGGTATGGACTTGATGCAGATACTGTTGGGTCTTTGATCTTTTCTGTGCTGGAAGTCTGTTGGTCCCAATGGTCTCTTCTGGCCTTAAAAATTTATGGATCACAGGAACAGAAGAAATTGTTTTACCTACACCTAAAATTTTAAGATAGAATTGAATCCTTAAAATTGTAAAATTGCAAATCAAACGCATGTTTGGTATTTCCTTTTTCTATCCACATTTTTGAGAGCTGCTGTTCAAAACCAGTTGAACAAACAAGGGCAATCCTAGTTCAGCCAGCTGTTTGTTTTGGGAACCATAGAAGGAAAGTCATGATCAGAGCAAAAAAATGCAAAAGATACAATTTTAGATTAGGAAAAAAAAAAAAAAACAAAACAGAAGAGATGCTTTATTCTGAAACTTACAATCTCTGCAGAAATAGTTCTTAGGGATAATTTAAGTGCAAAAAAGCTCTGATACAGAATCAATGATATAAAATATCATGAGGGAGCATTGTTCTACAGCAGCATAAGACTTTTGTCTTAGAAATCATGTCATGGCTATGCAAACACAGCCTTCCAACATAAGTTTACAGATATGTCATATGACAAAGACATAAATATCCTATGACTGTCAATGACACGCAGAGTTATGGTATCACTGCAACCACAGGTAAAACTCTTTGTGAGCAAAACCAGATTTAAGTATATACTTAAGGGGTCTGTTAAACAGAGGCCCCACTACTTCTGATACAGAAATTATACTGTAGGAATATGATGATTTATGGTAATGTTTCTGTAATGAGGCCATCTCCATTTATTTAATGATTCTTATTAATAGGACACTCATATAACATGATTGTCTAATTTAGACAAGAAAATGCTCTTTTTACTCCAGGAAAAAATCTTTTAACCCTCTCCCACCTGAAATTTAAGAATGTTTGCTAGTCACTCAGTCTTACAGAACACTAAGAGCTAAATCACTGGATACAGATTCCTTTTCAACATGTAAGGCATCAAAACAGATGAAATAAAAGTTTTAATGATCCGCTAATATTTCTAATGAAGTGAGCTATCTGATTTCAGAGGAATACAGTAATTCACGTTTTTCTCAAAAAAAAAAAACCCTGCAATATATTATATCATTGTAATTATAAAAATGAAATAATAAAACTAAAAGGATTTTTATATCTCAGGACAGATGAATTAATACTTATTTGAGAAAATCCATAAAAATAAGGTTAGCTTATTTTTTCCTGAACGCGGGGGGGCAGGGCTGAAATCTGTCCGTGTCATCTCTGTTACGTTAACCATGGATCTTGAAACTGCGGCTGACAACAGTGTTACGCATTGACAGCTCGAGCATCGACTCACCCCGCACCTCTGAATCAGCACTGGATCCCTGCAAGTTGTTTCTTTGGGGGAAGGCGGGGAGAAGGAGCTGTTTTTTGGAAACAACGTTCCTTTTTAAGCCCTTTCACCTTGCGTGAAATCCTAGCCTCGTTAAAGCAAATTCCCATCAACTTCCACAAGGCTGGGCTTAATCTTTCTTTCTGCCACCAAAACGTGCGTTAGAAGGATGCAAACAGATCTCCGGATCCCCCGAGGGGGATAC
>NW_009187562.1:0-3943 GCF_000690835.1 Fulmarus glacialis
AGCTCCGAGCGCCGGTGTAGTGATGGACGAAGCGGACCCTTTGGGCTGGTCGGGGGTAGGGCCTTTGTGGCACGGTTAGGGCGAGGAATTCATAAAAGGAGTTGTGAGAAGAAATAAAAATCGGTCCTATTGCAGGCGTGCAGCGGGGCAATTAGCGGGTCCGGGAGCAGGGAGTTAGGCAGGGCCTGGGTGAGGCTGAGCGAGGTCCGGAGCTGGGTATTGCCACGGGCACGGGGCTGAAGTCGTTGCGACTTTAACCCTTACGTGAAGTCTCCACCTGCTCTCATTTTCTCTCGAGCAATAGGCTGCTTTCACCAAACACTTTCCTGAGGGTCTTTTGTAATAACTTTTCTCACATGCTTAATCCTCTACATCTGGGGGAGAGCCGAAGTTGTCCTTCCGATGCAGCCATTTTACACCTGGCTTGGCTTTTCCCTCCAGCTGCCAAGCGGTCCCATCTTCCCGCAGGTTTCCAGGCTCTTCCCTCCGCTCCGCATCCCTCGCGATGGGCTTCTGCCACGGCTACGGCTTGGTGTGGCACCGGGTCAGCGGTGCCTTGCAGCAGTGCAAAAGGCTGGGAGGAACACCGCCTGCCCGGACAGGAGCATCCAGGGAGGGTTTGGTTAGGATTCGCAGGAGGTAACGTCTCCAGGTGTCAGGGGTTCTCTCGTTTAAGGGTAATCACCCTCAGCAGACGGGGCAAGCTGGAGAGGGAAGGGCTGCTGAAGTCTCTGCTCCCTGAGAGAGGAGTCTGCTGGTTTCCCTGTTTTGCAGACCCCTAGGAAGGAAGGAAGGAGAGAAAGAAAGAAGTAAGTAAGGAAACAAACAAGCAAGCAAGCAAGGAAGCGCTGTATAGAGACATTTAGGAAAATGTTTGGAGTGGAAGCTCAACACAGAATATGGAGCTGAAGGAATAATTTTTAAATGGTAGTATCAATGGGAGGATTTATTAAAAGATTTTACTTCTGTAGGCACACAATAGTTCAGATTAGTATCTGTCTTAATTATTTTAGCTCCGTGCTGATTATGAAATTTGTTGCTGATTTTTCTGCTTGGCTTGTGAGAAGGCAGGCAAAACCCATTCTGTTTTGTTCCTGCAGGATTTCCTTTTTTGTAGTTCATTATCAGGCCGCTGGGCTGATTTGAACCTAACTTTCTTGCTCGTACAATTGCACTGCCTTCTACAGAGTTACTCCTTCAACGCACCGATGCATAAGAATGGAATCTGTTTGCTTTATTTGTCTAAAAGTCACATTTCTATTTCCAGTGAAGCCCACGCAATTGCGTTGTGGACTGTCTTATTGTTCCTCTTCAGAGCCGGATGCCTTTCTCCTCCTGATGTGGAAGGATGAGAATATTGCACTAAGGCATAATTTTCCAAAACGTGCTAGGGTTTACAAACTCGACAAACAAAATGGGAGTGAATTCAGGTCAGGTGTTTGCTTATACAATACATTGTATTCAACTCGTGATGTTTAATTTAAGCTTCGTTTATCTGAGGGCCTGGTTAACTTAACGTATGCCTTGCATGTGTTATGCTTCGAGTTCCATAAAGCTGTGCTTGGCTGCAGTAGTTCCGATATAATTCACAGTTGGTGACTTAGGGACAAGAAAGTGTCGCGACGTATTCTGAAACCGCCTTTCCTGAACATAGCGCTGGGAAGATGAATTACTGCAGGCACGAGACCCGTGTAGGAGTTTTATCAGTTTTGGAATGCAATCAGCAACACTTGCTTTCTTAGTCCTTTACCTAATTATCCTCATTGCATATGTCACATACATAGAGAGCAGCCTGGAGGAATTTATGTCTAGGGTAGTCAAAGCTAGAACATTGGTGTTTTATGTGATTCTACCCTTCTGACTTTTCTTTAGTGGTAGAAATCCCTGTACTGGCTGCATACATAAAAGCACTTCGGATGCACCTGTAGCTGATTTTTTATGTATAAGTAAACTCACTGCTGCATAATCTGTGCTTGCTGAAACGTTAGCCCTAAGTAACCTTTACAGCTGGTTATGGTGCAGAGGGAGATGTTGGTATTCATGAATGTTTTGACATATTTGACATTTTCTATATGGTGTGCTCTTTCTCTGTTTTTCTGATTTCCTCCTGTCTTTGCCCCCCTGTTTTAGTAGTAAACAGTAGCCTTCACCAGACTACTGTGGTCTGGGTTGGTTTGGACGCAGAAGGGTGGATCTGCAAAGAAGCTTAAGCTTTGTGTTTTGTTTTTTTTTTTTTTTAATTTATTTTATTTCAAAGTATGTGTCTAGGTAAATAATGGGATTATTGCATTTTAATTTGGTGCAACTATGACCAGAAGAGCTCATTTTGACAAAACAGGTGATTTGTGTTCTCCTTCAAAAGAAGCATGTCTGGCATACAGATTTGTAAAAATCTGAAGGCAAGGGATTTCTGCATAACTAGAACTTAATGTAGATGCAATATAAATGTATTAGGTTTATTACAGTGCTAGCAAGGCAGCCCTACTTAATTCAGCAAGATGATTTGTGATTGCTCGAGTTTCCAATGCAACGTTTTCTGCAGGATGGAGAACGGGCCAGGCCACAGAATGACTGACGATAACACTAATTTTGGGTAAATGTAAACAATACATTAGTTGAATAGGCCTCATGTCTATTCAGATAATTTCTAATTTTTACCCACATCTACATAGAGTATTTTGTATGAAATCTCATTAGTAAATTTGGGACCTTCCCTAAAATGAGAGAACTTCTATAACGCTAGTCGGGTGTTTTGGTCACTTGATGTTTTTCTCCTCAGCTCCCTTGTTTACGGTTGAGTGGCTTTCAGAATGTAGGAAGAGTTTAATGCAGATGAATGTTTCTATTTAGGAGAAATGATACTGGCACAACTTTTGTATGTAGACACGCAGCTTTTTCATGTAAACTCCCTCGGTGGGACTGGAGCCTGGTTCCTCGTTCACAGCACTGGTGGTGATTACAGTTGTTTTTCAGCAGGCAGCGGTTTTTGCTGCGTGTGCTGGGTGAATGCTCTAAATCGCAGCACTTCAGGTTTGGTGGTTTAAGTAATGGCTTGAATAGGACAAATCTGCTCTACAGCACTGGCAAAAATAGCTTTTAGTGCTTGTTGCATATCTTATTAAAGGCATAGGGGCTCGCACACGTTAATAAGTACCAAATAACATTACTTGGCTAATTTTTCTTGACTAACTTGGTTTTCTACAAAGAGACATCAATCCAAAATTTTAATTATTCTATCATTTTAATGTTCCATGCAAATTACACAGTATACTATAACAACCCAGTCAGAATTGCAGACAATAAAATGTAGCTGTAATCCGGTTGTAAAATAAACAGCAAAAAGTCTTTTCAATGTGTTCCTGTTCTCCAGCAAAACTTGTAAAAATGGTTGGGATTTGTAATCATTAAATCCTGAGAAAGTGCCTACGTTTAGTTACTGAAACAGCTGCTCAACGGGCGATTTGGTAATTGCGTGTGTTAGATCCCAGGGTGAGATGTCACTGATGCGCACTGCGGTGTACAGCAAGGAAAAGGCTAGGGCTGCGTTGATGGCACGTCTCTCTGAAATAGTTAAGGTATGTACCTTAAAACAAGAAACCCTCCAGCTTCTTCGTAAAGAAATAAAGCGAAGCGACAAGCTCTGGGGCAAAACTTAAAAGGCCAACAACGAGGGGCTCTGCTGCGGGAGGAGCGAGGGGATGTCGTCGCCCCTCTGGAAATGTTCTGGCTCTGGGGAGGGAACGTCACCGTCAGCCAGGGACGGGCTCAGGTCACGGCGTGGGGAGTGGAACCGCTGCTAAAATAGGATGGGCCTGCCTTTCAGATCAAAAGCAGTATCTTAATTTCCACTTGGTTGTACTTGGCCCAGGCTTGGAAGGCAGAGAAGAGGCAGGACATTTGATGGCCAAGGCGTGGCCGAGGCGGCAGGCAGGGATGCCGTGTC
>NW_009187563.1:0-2875 GCF_000690835.1 Fulmarus glacialis
CCGGGCAGGAGTGCAGGGGGAGGCGGCGGTGGCGGTGTCCCGGCCGCAGTGGCTCTCTCCGGCCGGAGGCTGCAGGCGGAGCCCGGTGTCAGCGCCCCTGCAGGCACGCTGCGGCTTCGGCAGGGGCTCTCGCTTCCCTCCCTCGTGTGGGTAGCTGCCGGTGATGCTTTCTCCTGTTTCCAGTTTTTAATGCCTTTGATAGGTAGTGGTTTTTTTCCTGTGGGTTTTTTCGATTAGGTTATTTTTTTCTTCTTGAAAGTGGTAAATGTCATGCACTGTGCGGTTTGGAAATGCTTTGGTTAAGCTTTTGTAGGTTGAATTAGCGTGAGATTGGACTGGCGCTCGTGTGGGTAGCTGCCGGTGATGCTTTCTCCTGTTTCCAGTTTTTAATGCCTTTGATAGGTAGTGGTTTTTTTCCTGTGGGTTTTTTCGATTAGGTTATTTTTTTCTTCTTGAAAGTGGTAAATGTCATGCACTGTGCGGTTTGGAAATGCTTTGGTTAAGCTTTTGTAGGTTGAATTAGCGTGAGATTGGACTGGCGCTGGTGAAAGCCCGTTTTTTTTTAAAGTGGTCTCTAAAGATCAGTGAGAAAACCTTTAGTCCTGACACAAAGTCTGCTTGGGTTCATGCTGAGCCAGCGAGGGGACTTTTCCTCTGCCACCTCCAGGCTTTCTTTCACATACCTAAGTTTGCGAGAAGGAAACAAAGTGTTTCTAGGTGGGCAAATGAATGCTTTGGCTGAGGTGTTTTATTTCATGAAAGAAAAATGTGTATCAGGAATGGCAAACCTGCAGCAGTAGTGAACTCCTAGATGCCTTTGTGAGACGATTAATTTCTGTTGCTCTTCAAAAGGATCAAAAGATGGCACTCCAAGCCCACACAAGATTTCCAGGACGAAAGTCCATTTACGTTGAGTTTAGACAATCCTTAAACTCGCTGCAGAATACAGTAGATGTGCTCAGGGACAGCCGTTTCCCATGCAGAGCAGTGATACGATTTTGGAGCTTTCAGGACAATTTAATGCTGACCTTGGTCTTTCTTGTGTTAGTGTCAGGGAGTCGTGATGGTCAATATTACTCTTCTGTTTACCCACTGGAGGTACCATTGGACTGAAACCATTGCTTAGTTTTTCTTTGAGCTCTTGGTATTTTTATGTGCAGTAAAGGCATTTGGCTAAGGCAAGTATATACAGCTGCCCAGCAGAAGCCTGTTAAGTTCTGTGTCGGTAACTGGGAAATTCCTGGATCTCCATAGCGTCTACCCGCTAAATGTGCCTTGCCAGTTAGTTCTCTAGATGGCAGAAGAATATTATTTTCCCCTTCAGCTATTTCTGCGGACTAATGATTTATGTATTTTTCTTTTGTTTTGCTCTTGGCACCTTCCCGATAAAATCTGTTGCCTAATTGTTTTGGAATTCTCTTTCCTCCAGCCTAATTATGATATGTGATACATTTATGACTTTAGTCAAACAAATTACCCCTCCCCTACTTCCCAAGATAGAAACCCCCAAACTTTAGAAACACTTATATGCATATATGATGAGGACTGTTCATATTAGCCTTTACTTAGACAAGGAAATAATTTGGAAGTTTTTCTCGAGTAACTGGGAGTAATTTGACGTAACCTAGAGCATATAGTTGTGAAGGTATAGCAGCTTGCAATTAGAAACCACTAACTTGGCCTAATCCCACCATTTTTGCTAGACAACCTGCAGTGATTGAGAGACTCTTTCGCCTGCCTGCTTTTTATAGTGTATTTTAAATCTATTTGCTCTTAGGACGTGTAAATGAATTATCAGATGTTGAAACATCATGGCTAGACAGCCGTGTCAGGTTTCAGATGTGTGTTACACACGCTTCTGTATAATCTATTTCAGACCTTCAAGAAATGAAGAATAGCACATTTGTAGGCAGAACCCCTCAAAAAAAGTTTTATTACAGTTTCCAAACTGCCTTGAGACCACTAAAACATAGCTAACTAAGTGCTTCAACAGTTATGAAAAAGGAGCCGAATAAAATCCCCAGCTGAAAGAGACATTTAGTTGATCCAAGGCAGGAATGACCTCTGAATTAGCTATCATCACCCTCAGTGATGAAGTCATGGGGCTCCCTCCTGGCTCCTGCCCGTGCGGAGGCTCGGATCTTCACTGCGCTTCCCTGATTCAAATTAACCCCAACTAGGTTAAAGCCGCATGTGCTTACCGTGATTGGAAAGGGTTCAGCAATAAAAGGCACATTATTGCGAGACGAGACTCTCCAGTTAGTCATGCAGATCTGTCATCGTCTTGGACGGCTTTCAAGTCTAGAGGTTTCAACCTGGTCCCGTGGGTGGGGGCTGGGGATAAGGGAACAAAGTGAAAGCTACGGTTCGTCTTTTTTATGTTTCATGAATACACCCACGCAATCCTCTAATCCACGCATATAATTTCCTTCTCCTTTCTCCCTTCCCCCCACCCCCCATCACTGCAGATTCATTCATGTTGTTGTGATCTGAAAGGGCAGAAGGGCAGAAATGAAGACAGCGCTGTGCTCGGCTGTCGCTGCTCTGTGTGCAGCCGCCCTCCTCTCCTCCATCGAGGCTGAAGGTAACCTTCCCCTCCTTGCCCCCGGTGCCCCGCTGACCAGCAAACCTCCCAACCAGCCTTGAGCTACCGGCTCTCGCCCTCTCTGGTTTTGAGTGTAACTACTTCACCTTCTCTCTTTCTCTCCTTCAGAGAAACGCCTCTCCTTCCTTGCCCAGCTCCTTCTGTGCTCTGTTTCTCCCGGCTAGTCAGCCGGACCGTAGCTCCCTCTCTCTGTCTCTCTGGTGTGCTGTCCACACCGCCCCGCAGAGAGGACGCGGGCCAGCTGGCGCGGCCGCCCGGGCGCAGTGCCCC
>NW_009187564.1:0-2430 GCF_000690835.1 Fulmarus glacialis
TGCCTGCAGGCAGGGCTTTGCTCTCCAGCACTGCTCTCCTGGAGCCCCTCCGTCCTGCAGAGAGCCACGAGAAGGGGGGACACCCTTGGAAGAGCACGATCCAGCAGGACATACAGCCTCCCTTGTCAGATACAGTACCCCCATGTCCCCCCCGGGCTCTAAAAAGAGCCTGCTGGTTCAAAAGTGGCTGACGGGTCGGTGCAGGTCCTTCCTGCAGAGCATCTGCCCTCAAGCCTGGTGCTACGGATGCTGCTCTCGTGGTCCACAGGTCCCCAAATCCTGTCCTCTAACTCTTCTGGCAAGAGCAAACACCAAACGTGCCCTGTATCAGCCCCAAACTCAGTAACTCACAGGGTGCCTTGCTGCCATGGAACACCCCAGCTTCAAATCTGGGTTTTTCTTTCCCATCCCGAGTGGCTGGGTCCCACAGCTCATTAGCAACGTTTATTTTCTAACCTGTGGGAAGCTGAGCATCCCCGATTGACTTATTTTCTGCCACTGCTCCCCACCACAGCAGACCTGCAGCCAAAGGTGGGCAAGTGGCACGGATTCATCTCTGGAAATGTTTTCTGTATCCCTCTGCAGGGCGACTTCCACCCGAGCTGATGCAGTCTCACCCTGTCCCACTGCAGCCCCTCCACTGTGACCGTCCCCGGTCGGTATGTTGCTTCAGCCTAAAAATAGCATTTCTTTTTCCAACTAGGGGACAGATACAGACGCTCCGACTGCGGGAATCGGCTGCAGACGCTGAATGTCCCACGCGCTGGGTAAGCCCGGGAGGAGCCCGTCACTCCCATCCCTCGCCCGGTGCAAGGAGCTCTCCCGAGAGCGTGGCCGGCGGTGCAGGCGGCCGTCCCCTGCACGCGGCCGCGTCCCCTCGTCTGGCAGCAACTCGTTAGGGCCAGAGAGGTCAGACAGCTTGGAAACGTCCCAGGGGAAGGGAAAAATGCATTTCCTCCCGATCCGCTGCGACGAGTAGCAACTCAACTGGTCCTAAACTGGATTAGAAGAGTAGGTGAGGAGCTGTTGGCCCACGTTGGAGGAATTAATTATTAGGAAGTGCTAATTATCCTCTAATCACACGCAGCGTAGGGACCTCCAAGACACGGGATGAACCAGGCCAGGAGACAGCGATGCTCTGTGGGATCCAAAGCCCTTCGGCTCTGCCGTGTCCCCTCCTTTGGATGGGATTCGCTTCCCAAGAAAGGGATGTCAGGTTTGTCCGGGACTTCACGGCTCCATCGTGTCCAGCCGCTGGCATCTCGGTGGGTGGCATCCCCCAGGAGTGGTCTCCAAGGTGTAGGGATGTGAGCGAGGATCTGGGCAATTCCCTCCTCTCCTCCGGCCTGTCGCGCTCGCTCCCCACGGGCAGCCCCCGGCACGCGTGCAGCCACGGAGGGCGAGCGAGGCTGTTCTCCCAGCGCTGCCTCAATTAAAAAATAATCCCTGGCTTAAAAAAAACCCAACAGCCCAGATGCTGATGTGCTTAATTGGGGCCCCCCCGGAGGGTTTGCATCCCTAAAGCCCGTCCTGGCACTGGTCTGCAGGTCCTTCCTGCCTTGCTGGGAAACAACGGATTCATTTATTTTTGCAAGAATGGCCAAACAACACGTGGCTGGCTTACACACCTCCCCCCGCATCGTGCTGTCTTGGGGCCAGATCCTGCTCCCCGCTCGAGGGAGCGCTGCCATCGTCCTGGCCTGATTAAAAGCATCATCTCGCCTGAATGGCAGAGTCTGTGGGTCAAGGTCTGACGTGCCTCCCCCTGCGCTGCCCAAATCCCTGGAGAGCTCGAGGAGGAGGAGGCGAGGCTCCCGCGTCCTCGGGGATGCTCCCATGGGATGGGCACCGCAGGCATCACCTTTTCTGCACCGGTGCAACGAAATCTTTGCACCGTGGGCAATGCCAAGAGAGAAGTCGGACCCTTTCAGCCATCAGGGAAAGGAGGAGTTCGCTGCTTTTTGGATGGGTCTGAGCGCAACCCTTGGGTGCGGGGGCACACAGCGGGCGCCAGCCGGCGCCGGTCCCCCGAGGCTTCCCAGCAAAACCCCGAGCAAAAAAAGCTCGACCTACCCAACCTGGGTCCCACCGCACTTCCCGATATTCCCACCTCCCCTCTCAAAGCTTTCTTGATTGCTCCAGAAATGGAGGAGAACCGGCTCTCCAGCGGCCGGGCAGGGCGATACCCAGGTGAGGCAGTGCCTAGCTGTGAAATGGGAATTTTCTCTCCCTGGGTTTCAGGAATTTGGAGCTTTTATTTGGTTCAAGCAAACTGTGAAGCTGAATCCCCTCCAGGTGCTTCGGCTGACCTGTTGCCTCCAGCCAGAGCTCCAGGAGGAGGTGAGCAGCTGCGCTGTTTTGGTGCTGATGGTTTTTAAGGTGTGAATGGCTTTTAGTACCAAAGAAACTCCCCCCCCCCGAGCAGGAACC
>NW_009187564.1:2450-2791 GCF_000690835.1 Fulmarus glacialis
CAGCGGGCCTCCTCGCGCAGAAACACGCAGCCCGACGGCCATACAAAGCTGGGAAAATGCTGATTTCCAGTGTTTTCCACGTACGTTGCCTTCTTTGCGTGGCTTTTGGGGGGCTGGGCAGCCCTGCCTAGAGGGGAGGTGTAAAAAGAAAAAAAGTTTTAAAAATATTTAAAATTTTTTAAAAGCCTTTTATATTCAGCTCTTGGATATAGGCTATATCCACATCGGATCCTGTGTGATGCTCTTCACTCCATGCTGCCTGGCAGAGTACCAGGAAGCCGGAGCGCTGCACCCCCACCCCCAGGGCTTGGGGGACAAGGCAACTCCCTGGGCAGGCTGGG
>NW_009187565.1:0-362 GCF_000690835.1 Fulmarus glacialis
CATGGGTGGCCAAGGATCACCATGGCGTTCATCTAACATGGACACAAGAGGAACCCATGGTCCTCCAAGGTGGCGTTGACCCACCTCCAAGACCCGTGGTTGACCATAGAGCACCCATGGGTGATGTGGGGCACCCATAGGTGTCCTGGGGCACCCACAGGTGGCCGAGGATCACCACGAGGTTCATCTAACACAGACACAAGAGGAACCCATGGTCCTCCAAGGTGGCGTTGACCCACCTCCAAGACCTGTGGTTGACTACGGAGCACCCATGGGTGCAGCACGTCACTAGGGGGCACCCATAGGTCTTGTGGGGCACCCATGGGTGGCCAAGGATCACCATGGGGGTTAGCTAACACGGA
>NW_009187565.1:727-977 GCF_000690835.1 Fulmarus glacialis
ACCCAGAGTTCTTGTGGGGCACCCATGGGTGGCCAAGGATCACCATGGGGTTTAGCTAACATGGACACTAGAGGAACCCCTGGTCCTCCAAGGTGACGTTGACCCACCTCCAAGACCCACGGTTGACCACGGAGCACCCGTGGGTGCCATGAATCAACCTGTGGCACCCATAGGTCTCGTGGGGCACCCATGGGTGGCCAAGGATCACCATGGCGTTCATCTAACATGGACACAAGAGGAACCCACGGTC
>NW_009187565.1:1103-1355 GCF_000690835.1 Fulmarus glacialis
GCCCCAGAGGTCTCGTGGGGCCCCCATGGGTGCCCAAGGATCACCACGAGGTTCACCTAACACAGACACAAGAAGAACCCCCGGTCCTCCAAGGTGCCGTTGACCCACCTCCAAGACCCCCGGTTGACCAAAGCCCACCCGCAGTTGGCTGGGAGAGCACCCATAGGTGCCGGCGGGGGAAGCGGGGGAGCACCCATGGGTGCCGCGGGGCGGGGGGGGCAGGGCTCAGCTGATGTAGACGCGGTGGAAGTC
>NW_009187566.1:0-8410 GCF_000690835.1 Fulmarus glacialis
CCGGCCTTGGCCCTCGGGGAGCGTCCCCGGCCCCGCCGGCCTTCGGGCTTCCTCTGCTCCCCGGAGACACAAGCCTCCGGCCGCGACACTCGCCCGCTCAGCCTCTGCACCACGGGCTCCTAACCCGGGTTTTCTCCAACCGACCAAAGCTGAAGCAGCATCGCTCCGATAACAGCGCGACAGCCAGCCAGCGGCCAGCCTGGAGCGGCGGGGCCCGCCCGGTCCCTTGTACATAACTCATGTCGACACACTCCACAAATGCCTGTTCTTGGCTACATCATCACATAAGGCTCCTGACACCATGTAGGTAGGAGTCCCTGGCTGAAATATTGCTAAAGATTTTTTTTTTCCTAATTACAAGGCAGGGATAATGAAAAGATTGGACCTGGAAAAGTGTTTCCTAAAGCAATCTGACTTGAAGCTTTGCATTTCTTTCACCTTCAGGGGGGGAAAAAAAAAAAAAGTAAAAAAGGGGGAGAAAGGGTGGGGGGAGAAGTGAGGGGAAAAAGAAAGAAATTCCTACTGATCTGTGGAGAAAAGATGTTACTTCTGGAAATGCTGTCTCCTCTGTAATACCAGACAGCGTATGCTATTGTCAAAGGTGCGTGGGCAGCTGTAAAAGGAAAAGGATTTAATCTTCCTGAAGAAAAGACTTTCTGCACAAACAGAAAAAAGGTTCTATAAACTAAAATTACTTCAAAGTCTGAAATCCTGCACGTGGAACAACGCATGTTAGCACGGGATGAACTGTGCTGAATCACACACACGAAATACCTTTGCAAGAGAGAGACTCCTCAAAGCCCTTGGTCATCAGATCAGCCTGCTCCACGGTAACACTGACACAGGCATCTTGCGGCTGTTCTGCCTGCTCCCCACAAGAAGACTGAGAAAAGCTAAAATATGTATTTTCCAGGCAGTCCTTGCAATACCAAACATGTCTCAGAATAAGTCTGGAGGGCAGGCTTAATACTCTTCCTTAACAGTTCTGCCTCTTGTCTTAGTTTTTATTGCTGGTGCACTCAGGCAATTACTAATTCCTGTTTGTCCGCGTGACTACTAGAGAACCACAGTGCACTCTCCTGGGTACACCGCTCCCAGAAGTCAGCCACTCCAACGGGAAGGTGGTGGAAACAAATGACTTTATCCACAGACCAACCAGCAGTTAGCGAAGAGCAAAGAGATTTAAAAAAAGCAAGATGCTGCCGCTTATAAAAGCCCCCGGCCAAATTGCCTGGGATCTGCCTGCCTGAAGTAATACCCTCCTGGCAAAAACGGTACAGATATTCCCTTGGTTTTGGGAAAGGGAAAACACCAGAAGGCTGACAGTGACAGAGCTCCCGATAGCAAGCTTTCTAGGTTTGTCTTAACATTACAAATAAAAATCAAATGGCAGGCTGAGGAATCTTGCAGAAGGACATTCGGGAAGCTGAAAGCACAGACTGTAGAGACAGATGATAACAGCAGCAAGAAGATAAAAGGGAACATCATATAACAGGTAGGACTTCCACCTGTCTCCGTGAGGAGGAGATTCTGCAGGTGTTCCCTGGACTATTCTTTGGGAAGCTGGGAGTGGCTGGAGAAACAGGCACCATCAGTGCCAGAACAGGTTGGTACTTACCATCAGATTGTATTTCATCTTTGGCTGCAAACTCTTATCCCGTGCAAATGAAAAGATTTTAAGTTTTACAATGCCTACTAAGGGAAAAGCAGGGGTTTTAGCTATCTGTTTGCTAATTCAATGCTAAGTGCCTCCAGCTCAGGCTAACACAATGACACTTTTTTTCAGTTTTTCAAAAAAAAGTGCATGGAGGTGTTCATATGATTGTGGTTTATTTCAGCATATTTATCCTCATGGGAACCTCAAGATTTCACAGTCTGCTAGTCCGGAACTAGCTTGCTGTGAAATAAACTGCCTCATAGAGACATTCTTTGTTAGGTATCCATCACTAACCTGATCTAATAATTCTTTGTGGGAGCTGCAATGAAGTGAGAAACAATGTTTCATAAACCCATCAGCACCCAGGCAGCTTTAGTGCCTTTGAAGCTGTAATAGCCTGCCCATCCAAGCCAGCCCCCTAATCAAATTAGGGGAACCTGCACAGGCCTTTAAATCTCAGCTGGAGCAGCACTACCCTCTAAAGAGAAGTCTGCGATGTAGCTGTCATCTGGAACTTACTGTTTTAGCAGAGCTGTTCGGGGTTCTTGGGGCAGAAATGCTACTCTCCAAAAGGTCTGTGCTGCCAGAGATGTCCTGGGAAGAAGCCCTTTTTATTTTTTTATACCTCCAGTCAGAAATCAGACTGTTTCTTTTCTGTACCTTGGGGACCAATGGAGACTCTGCCCTAGCGCCTTCCGCCAGACTCCCACTCTCCTCAGCATTTTCTAGGGTGGCACATATTGAACCTGCTAAAATGCCTAAACTGTCACAGCTTTTGGCACATACTTCCCCTGGGAAATGTTCCGGTGGCCAAGAATCACGGCACAGTCTTCCTTTAGGAGCATGCCCTGCAGTTATCTGCTGGTCCCCCAGGAAAGAGCCTTTCCATTCCTTCGCACATGCTGATTTTCACACATGCAGATCTTCACACATGCTATTGTTTGTCTCCCCTCTGTTTATTTCACTGTTTTTCACCCCATGGAGTTAAGTAAAAAGGAGTGCTGGGAAGGCCACAAAAGAAATGAAGTGCCGACAGTAGAAATTGCTGAGGGTCCTAAATGGGAACATGGGACAAGGCCATGAGCAATGCCTACAAACTTACCTTGTCTTGGGCTAAAAGAATGCTCTCCCCACCCAAAGACTAGAACACAAAAAGGGCAGTGAGCTGTTAAAAACTCTTCCTTGAAAACCAAGGTGTAGGATGGTTGCTCTCAAGGCAGACACACAGAGAGAGTGACAGCTTTGTCCTGCCCTAAGCTAGGCAACAGCTGTGTGATGCTGAGCTCCCTCAAACCACAGGGAAAGGTAGTTCAGACAAGAGGAATGTATAGGCTTGGATGATTTTACCGTTTTATTCTCATGGCCGGATCTCTCAGCAGTAAATGCACAAACTGCCTTTGAGAAAAGCTTTTTGTGTTGCTTTGAATACATGGCTGGTGACACTCAGGGAGGGAAGTGTCCTGGGCATGGTGGCTCAGGTGTCAGCTCTCAGAGGGCCTCACCCGCAAGGCCCGTGCTCCAAGGGTTACCATCTAGGTGTGACAGGAAGGAGGACAGCAAGGGGGCCACCATCCACACATGAGAGCATTGCAGTGTTTGGTCAGGGGGACAAGAGTGCCTGAGACTCCACCCCAGCCCCTCTTCTGAAGTACTCACCCACACATAGCTCCTCCCTATGTCCACATGTCCTTACATTTCTCCTCACCTGTCTCCTCCCCTCGTGGCTGCCGCTCTTTGTTAAACTTGTCTGAGCTGAAGCGCTGCAGGGTCCTCTGATGGCCTGGAGTTTTGGGGCATGGTGGGTTGTTCCTGTTGATTTCAGAGCTGGCTGGAAGCAGCTCTGAGGGGCACCTGGGAGTTGACAGCTCCTGCCCCACAGGCATCTCTGCAACCCCTAGCTGCCTGAACCTGCCACGTATGCCCAACACAGCACTCAGGCATGAGCTTGTTGGCTGCTTGTGCATGAACACAGTAAACCCTGCAATTTATATCCAATACCTTCAAAGGGCAGCTGGGAAGGATGTTTCCCAAAGGCTCTGGAGGAGAGCAATGTGTGACGTGGCAGGAAGCCTATGCTGAGGAAACACCAGACCAGGATAACCAAGCTTATTCTCATATGTAGTAGAGAGAAGGGAAAACAATCACTGGAGCAAAACAGACAGGGACAGTCATTTCTACACACACAGTTTCAGAAAACACATTAAAAATTTATTTTAAATATATTATAAAAGGAAGTCCATTCAACTTTAAAAACACTAGGCATTCTATCAATGATTCCCAATTTATGAAAGCTACTACATTAAAGTGCTACAAGTCCTTTACCACCCCCAGATATTAGGCTGTTTATCCCAATACGCACAGAAATAAATATACACTGACTCAAGAGGCACCATCCAGTTTTACAGATAAAATGCATGCAGTATAAGGAATAGACAAACTTAGACCTTATCACCGAGATCCTGGAGAATGCATTTTGAAACCAATTCCCTTCTCCACCCTAGAGGCTAAAGCTATTTGTTATTGTTATCATAAGGGCTACCGTTTTAGCCTATGAGCTTGATCGGTTTTTATCTTGTTTTGTGGTTGAAGTTCACATTTGCTTGCTCACTAACTGGGATTAGGACTTTCTTCCTAGAGTTGAACTAGTAGATTTAAGACCACATAGATCCAGTGGCTTTATATAAAACTCCCAAATCTCTCACATCTGCTGGAATCATTGAAGCCTTTTGGGTCATACAGAAGCATCAAGAAAGCTCAAATGCAGCAAGTAAAGAAGCATACTCAGCTAGCAGAGGCAGAGTCAAAAAACAGACATAGGATTTTTATTAGGATTTCCATAACCTATCATTGCCTAGTTTCATACACAGATCTCCAAGTTAAAGCGTGACACTACAAAGGAGCAATTGGAGCAGGAGGTGAGTTTATTTTAGTTACATTTTAAATTTATAATGTGAATAAATCAATCTGACTGGTTAATGAGGAATATGAGATGAACTGACAACTGTGTGTTGAATGCTGATAGAAATTTCAGATCTCAGCTTTCCCACTCTCCACCCATTGCATCTCTCCCCTCCACTCCAACCAGGTGAGGACTTGCAGCTTGTTTTAAAATATGGACTCAACGCTCATTAGGTCAACAAATAAAGCACTTAAAGTCTTACACAGGTTGGGAAATTGCAGCACACAGACTTTCCTTGCTTAAGATCAAGTAATAGGCCACTGGTAGACTGGGAGCAGGACCCAGTGCTCGAGTCCCAGCCCAGCTCCCCTTTTGCTATGTATCCTGTGAAAGGCCTTTTAATCCTGCCCCCACAGACTCAGACATTAACCTAAAGCTACTCACCATGTTGGCAACAGTTTGCTAACTCTTTAAGAAGCTTCTCATGCTAAATGATTGTTAAAATGGAAACCTAGATTGCCGCTTGTCGGATAAGGACCGACTTAGGCACCACCAGACTCGTTTGTTGCAAGTGGTTAGAAATACAGTAGGTGAGTAGGAACATGAACCACAGCAGCTGGGAGTGAATGTGGGATGCAAGGTACATTTGAATCCCTTGTGCTAGCAGAGCCAGACTGTTTCAGACACAACTTTACCGGGGCTCTTTTGACTGAAAGCATGACAGGCTGACTGCTAGAGGCTGTCTGTTCTCTCCATTCAAAACCATTCAAGTGTCTGTCCACATCTTGAAAGACAATTTAAAATAAAAGCTTCTCCCTTTTTACCCAGCAGTTACGTGATTGCCCAGTATGACTTTTAGGAGATCTCTCTCCTCTCCCCTCAGTGATGTAAGCCAGCATAGCTGCTATAATGATCCTACAGTAGCTACGAGAGCACTGTGTTCTTGCAATGCTGGTCGCTGGTGGTGCCCGTTTGATTTTCAGTACATTGATGTCTCAGTGCAGCAGGGAGGAGGAAAGTTTGCTGACTGGAACTCTCCAGCAAAGGAAAGCAAAGCCCTGTGCATAGACTACTGTAAAACAAACCAGGAATAAAGTTAAGCTGAGAAACTGCTTTCTTGCTACTTCTGTATTAGAGATTTGAACAGACCCTTTAAAAGTTTCCCAGTGATGGAATGCATCAACTTTCAGACAGACACTTCTGCTACAGATTTTGTATCTCTTTGGGACTATTTGTGATTTCTGATTTGGATACTTAGAAAATAAAATGCAGGATCTTGCATGCCGGTGAAATGCATGAGCCTTCACCACGAGATGAAACATCCAACAGCTAACCAAGACATCCTCTGGTCTAGCTTTAGTTGTTACAGTGTACCAAGAGGAAACCGTCATCCTTTCCAAGCCCTCCTATTAGGAATGACAACACCCCCCAGAGTCATTAATGATATGCATCTAACAGAGGAAACCCAGGAGCTTTTGAATTACTGTCGTTCACACAAATTTTGCACTTAAAGTCAGACATTTTAAAAAACACACACAAACACAAACACTGCACGAGTCAAGCTTTCTCTTACATCCTTATCTCCCAACTCCTTCCTCTCTTCTCTCTTGTCCAGCAAGGCACTAGGAAATGGTTCAAGTTTAAGCATTTGCTGTACATTTACATTTAAAAAGGCACATCTTTATTTTAATGACGCTGTATTCCCCCTTCAGTAAGGCCCACACATTCTTCTATTATGGTCTGGAAAAGAAAGTTAATTTCCCAGGCATGAAAAAAGACATTTTGCACACATAAGAGCCCCAAACCTATTACTCTGTTTGTAGGCCTTAGAGATTAGCACCAGTATAAATCAACAAGAGCTTCAAGAGCAAATCAAAGTATTATTATGCGACATAACACACATCCAGGGATCCCCCTGTTGTCTGGGATTCTGATACTTAAAAGCAGCAGAATTTATGCAGCCTTGGAGAGAAGGGTTGTTTGAATATTTTTGGGGAAAAAATATGAAAACATTTATTTTGCATTAGATAATCACTGGTATTTAATCTCCAGTCTTGACTTGCATGCAGATGTGCAGATTTGCTTATGTATTCATGCTTTAGCAATTTTGCTTACAAATAACCAAAAGTAATTGGAATAATTAACCAGATTGCCCAGCAAAGGCTCAATTAAAGATGTAGATGATGAAATACAGCTTCTATTTCTCAATCAGTGGATGGTTGGCTATATTAAGTCTTCTCATTAGTCAGCAAAGCCTCTAGGGTATTGAAAAGTATAATTGATGTAAATAAATTAATAGCTCAAAGCCCAGTGAGCCAGTCAGAAGCGTACAGAATTTGTGGGGCACTTACCACACTCAGATCCCAAACCTTCAGAAAACAGATCAGATCAACCATACTGAGAAGGACCCAGTAGGACCACTCACACTAAAGCTCCAATTTCCAGGTACTGGTTGTCAAACAGGAATTGCCTCAAAAGTTACCTAATCTTTTGGTGCATACTGCTATGAGCTGTCCTTTCTCTCCAAATTAAGATCATTAAGTGGTAAAAGACCTGTTCATTACTGCAGTTCTCTCTGAAGCAAGCATCCAGCAAGCCAAGCAGCTAGGACTCTCTTCACAAGGTGAGCCCAAGTACAAAGCAAGCCATGCATTTTAGAAACAGAAGCTAATCCTCTCATTAGAAAACTAAGACACACAAAGTTGCAAGCTGCAAGCAGAATGACCTACAGTCCATTTATATCATTTGCCGATCGTGTCCCAATTATAAAAAACTAGCACTGTTCATGGACAAACAGCTTCTTGTTCCACAGGTATTAAAACATTCATAAAGACATCTAGTCAGGCCATCTAGCGATCCACAGTCAGCACTACCAGACTAATGAGAGCATTAATAACTTAAGGAAAGCAACAGTCGGACACAAAGCACTGGAAAGTGGCTCTGTCTCCCATAGAAATGAAAAGGGATCCCCATGACAGACATATTGTAGTTACTGAGAACATAAGATATCAACTCTGTTTGACACTGGTCTCACTTCCATAGCAATACTGCTGCAAAACTGTCACAAGGAAAGCCTAGAGCTTTTTTTCTTTCTTCACTCCCAAAATGTTAGACACCAACACATTTGGCAAGCCCGGTCCCAGCTGCAGTGCAGTCCCCATGTTTCCCTTGCTTTGTGACTGCATGGGCCAGGTAAGTTGGCAGAACAGGTCAGACATGGCCTCAGCTGTGAGGACGAGAGGTGGAAATGATTTTGAGCCTCATAGTCAACACATCAGACTTGAGAGCTTGAGAGGCAGCTAGTTTTGTCCTAGTCTGCTCCCAGTTGACAGACACAGCACTACATGGCCTCAAAGACATCTGAAACATGGGCAATGATCCCACAATTGGCAACATTAGAAAGGGCTTCTTACTTCTGGAGCTCTGCAGAGGGAGCCAGCCTGCTTGTTTCCTGACACTAGGCAAAAATCTCCTTGCCTTCACAGGAGAGAAAGATACCCCACAGCAGAGCTCCCCTGCCCCTCCAAGGAGGGGAAGTCCATTAACCGTGCTTATCAAGAGTCACAGAGGGGTGCCCTACTCCTACCCTGAGTGTTCCAGCCTTTAACTCTCAGAGCTGGCTGCACTCCTCAGCTGGACAAACTGCAGAGCTGAGCAATCATAGAATCACAGAATCGTTTAGGTTGGAAAAGACCTTTAAGATCATCAAGTCCAACTGTTAACCTAGCACTGCCAAGACCACCACTAAACCATGTCCCTGAGCACCACATCTACACATCTTTTAAATACCTCCAGGGATGGTGACTCAACCACTTCCCTGGGCAGCCTGTTCCAATGCTTGACCACCCTTTCAG
>NW_009187566.1:8958-40028 GCF_000690835.1 Fulmarus glacialis
GTGAACCCGGGAGTGCTGGGGAATGAGGGAGAGTGGCTTGGCAAGCTCCTCCGCCAGCTCCCTCAGTACCCTTGGGTGGATCCCATCCAGCCCCAGAGACTTCTGTGTGTCTAAGTGGTGTAGCAGGTTGCTAACCATTTCCCCTTGGATTATGGGGGCTTCGTTCTGCTCCCTGTCCCTGCCTTCCAGCTCAGGGGGCTGAGTACCCGGAGAAAAACTGGTCTCACTATGTGTCCGTGCTAAAAACATTCTGAATAAGAGGCAAATTTGGAACCTGATATCCAAAGGCTCTTAGCAAAAATATTCATCTTTAAGAAGTGTGCTTACTTAAAAACCCTCTGCTAATCTTTGACCTTGAAGATTCAACAGTGAGTGACAAACTGACTGCAAAGTGAATGGACCAGAAACCCAGATTTCTCATCGCCAATAACTACAGCGATACTCCCAACACTTGGCTGCACTTCCACTAGAGCTCATTCCTTTATCAGAGCTATGATTTGGAAAGTAATAATACTCAACCTGTTTGAAACATATTTTCATTTAGGGCAAAAAAAATATTCATTTCATTTTACATTTTGATGGCCTTTTTTTTCTTTTTGATGTCTATGACATCTGAGGATTAAGCCTTGTGCTCAAGATTTTACTTAGATGGCCTTTGGAAGATAAAGCACCTTTGTGGGAACGCTTCAGCGGGTAGTATAGCAGCTACAAAAGTCCTGGAGGGTCCCAGATAACAAAATCATTTAACACCAGACCCAGGTGGGAAATAAAAGAAAACAAAAAAAGCAAAAAAAAAAAAGGCAGTTTGAATCACATTCAGACTCCTCTAAAAACAGAGTTTCTGTTCAGTCTCAGCACAGAAGTGGCTCTGGCAAAGCCTTTAAAATTCCACCATCCCCAGAAGAGAAGGATGCAGCATCTTCACAATAAAGACTGGCCTGCTAGTTAACCTTCTCCTGAGATTCTCCCTTTTACCTTCATTAACTGTTTAAAAAAAAGTATTCTTAAAAAAATTTTTGTAACCCTCCCCAGTAAAAACTATAATTGTAAAATATATATATTTTTTCTCAGTCTTTTAAAGATCAAGATTTCTGTTAAATTTTTCCAAGACAGTTGAGTTTGTATGTTCAAATATCCACTGCTGTGTTGGAGATGAAGGATTGCAGCTATTCATAAAGATCTTTCGGTCACTCTCACTGCAGTCCATACAGCTGCTGCTTACTGGATGGTAGAGGGTCTTGTCCTGGAGAAGAGAAATTTCATGTGAGGTTGCTAAGCAGAGAAGCAAAGCTATTTCAAAACCAACAGAAAGAAGTCTTAAAAAACAAGGCAAGCTATTTTGGCACTTGGATGTACCTGAAAAAGTTGTTCCACACTTAACCAGTTGGCAAGTGTCAGGGTCTATTCCCACCCCTTGCAACAGTATTCAGCACAATCCTCACATCTGCTCTAGGAAGCTCAAAAGCTATGTCTGAAGCCAGGTTCTCCAGCCTACAGGCTCACATCCTGCTGCAGTCACGCCGAGGTGCTGTGCATGCAGATTGCAAGGACTAGGACAGGGCATTTAGTCAAGAATTTACTTACCCGTTGGCCACAAAAGCATGCTTAGTAGAAGGATGAATAAATCCTTATCTACCTTTGGCATGATCATCTACTATTCAGAACAAACCAATAAACACAGCACACCTCTCTGCAAACAGGTTTTGCAAGGGTGTTGCATCACCTCACTGCCAGCTGTGGACAGGACTGCAAGGAGAGAGTGTACTTCTGCTTAGCAAGCCCTGGAGAAGCAGCCCTCGCCCTCACCATTTCTAACCAGTGGGAAGAGAGGAGTCACCTCTTTCTAATCAAGGGTAATTAATGGCACAATGACAACAGATTGCCTGAAGATTCTCTTACCACAAATACATGAACAGAGGAATAAAACATGAGTGGTGACACTTTAAGCAAACTTAAGTGCCTACAAGCAATTTGACACCTTAAACGAGCATATGTGTACACGTGCACGCACACACACTCACTTTTTGGTATCTCCAGAGCTGGTTCCCCTTCATTCCATGACAGTCATAGAGGGTCACAGGGCTGCTGTGGGAAATGGCATCCAAACAAAACTTCTTGGTGTGCTGAGGATCCCCAGGACGGATGTCTTCTCTCCAGCTGAACGTGAATACCTGCCAGGACAAACAGGACTCTCGGGATGGCTGGTGTTGCGCACAGTGCTTTCACCAGCAGAACGATGTTCCCTTCTTTGCCCACAGGGTGGGGATGGCTTCAGGGAAAGGACAGTATCTTCTAGAGAAAAACTACTTCCACCTCTGGGGACAGGGACTGCTGACTAGGGGAGTCTGTAACAGCTACCCCGCGGACTGCCACACAGCATGCTAAATGAGACTGTGCTGCTGCAAACAGCCGTGCTAGTTAGCTTGGGTACTAATAGCAGCCTTGAATGTCTCTGCAATGCAGACATACATCATGGATTAAGTGAGCAGCTGACCAATTAGAGCATTTCACAGCCAGCAAAAAAGAGCTACAGGAGCTCCGAGTTAAAGCTGGCAGTAAATACCCGAGTCTGCACAGGCAGCCTGCAGTCACCTTGAGAAGAGTCTGTCCCACGCCTTCTGTGACAAGAGACCAGGAGGCCCGCAGCTCCCCACCCCACTCCACAGGAGTGTCAGAAGGGCAATCACTAGAGCAATGCTTTCTGGTGCTCTCTGCTACTGACCCTGCAATGATCTCTCAGCACTTTCGGGTGAAATGAAAGGAGGGATACTGCAGAAAAGAAGAGAAAGGGTTTTAGCTCTAGTAACTAGGTGCAACCTGTCAATGCCTGGCAATGCTGTGGCCTTGATGAAAGTTGCTGGATGCCAGCACATGTGGCCTGGAAATCCCCAAGCCACAGGGATTGGACCATAGGAGGACAGTCAGTGGAAGTACCACCACACGCGTGCTCTGTTCCTTGCACTGCCCCTGTGGCATTTGCTTTTGGCCACAGCTTGAGACAGTAGCGTGGTCAAGCTGCATCTTCAGTCTGATGATCATGGCTTGCTTATGACATGTTTTAAGCATCGTAGGACTGAATCCCACAAAAGATAAACTTGTTTAAAGGCAGGCACTGCTGTCAAGCTTTTGCTTTCTGCTTTGACAAGGACAGCATCTCTAGCAAGGGTGCAAGTGTCCTCTGTGACCAGCACTAGCCAACGTGGTTCTGCAGAGCTACTAGCCAGCACGCCTCTCTCTCAGTCCCCGAGGGGAAGGGCTGTTCTGGGGGCTCCTTTTGGAGCCCGGTGGAGGAATGGTCTTCTCTTCAGAGAGACCTCATGGGGCAGTAAGACAGACCAGTAATGAGCAGAGTGCTACTATTTGAAGCAGCGTGGCCAAAAACTTTTGCACAAAGAAGCTACTTTGTTTCTGTCTCTCTTGGGAGAGGAATTACCACAATCATTTAGGCTCAATGCTACACAGAAGTTCAAAACACATTCTCCTAAACATAAGCCAACACTAATTGTTCAAGATCCTCCTGACACAACAGAAGCTTAGTTTTGGACTGTGCCTGAGTAAATTGGTTTTGTTTCTAGTTTTCATGCATCAAAATTGATATGCAACAACCCTCTGTCTCCTACTACTAAAGCCATTCCCCTGAAGAGTTATGCATGACTCTGTAATAGAGGCATTGTTTTCTTGATCTTTTCTCAGCTCAGCTGCTACAGTTTAGACAAACTAATATTTCCTTCCCTTCTGTTACAATAAAGCTGTCGTTTCTGGCACCTTATAATGTTGAGAGGGTGAATCTATAGCCTGGCCGGTTTCATCTCTCTCCAGCAATGGCTGGGTGTTTATAATGCATTTGCCTCCTGTCAGAAGGATGATAGTAAGTGGTTATTGAATGCTCCTGCAGGTTCATTAATATGCATGATGCTCCTCTATCACTTCTTTCAGCACAACCTTTGAAGTTAATATTCACTTTGTTACATATTACAGCTGCCTTGTTACTGGTTTCTTTTATTATCTTGGCATATTGTTTTCTTGTGCTTTCTTTTGTTCACCCTGAGAACTTCAAAGCGGAGGTAAAAGCTCTGCAAAGTCTGCCAGCCTCCAGACCCTGCCACAAGCACAAGCCACATCCTGCTACAAACCCATCAAGTATAATTAGCACATGAGCCTCGGGGTGCACAGCACCCTCTGTTCACCTGACATAGTTCTGCAATGGCCTTCCTTCTCAAACATTTGTTCTTATAACTTGTCCCTCCCCAAATTTATTTAGGGGCCGATGATTTATCAGAGGGGCTGTTACCTGCACGTTGTTCCATGCTGCCTCTCCTCTGTCCTTCACACAGTTTTCCAGCCTCAGTGGGGATCCCAGGGCTCCATGCTTAGTATCCACACACAGTCCAGTTCCTACATTGCGTATCTGAAATAGTAAATTAGTCACTGAATCTCCTACTCTGTCCAAGTGACAGGAAAGAAGGCTTAAATTGCCTCAGATAGTAGCAGTATTTGTATGAAGACAGTTTTAAGATTCCTCACTTAACTATGTATCTGAGCTGGCAGAAAACAGCTAGAAGAAAGCACAGGAACTCAAAATGGGACACAGCACCAGCTGTACAATAACCTCCAGGACACAGCAAAACCCATTAGCTACAGGACTGCAGAGCCCACTATGTTGTTGCGTGTAACAATCCACAACTTCACTCCTGGGGTGATTCTTTTCCCAGAACACAACTGACTTTCAAAAACAGGGATGGTTTTCCTGGCTTTCAGATGGGAAAGCTAAGGAGCAGAGTAGCTCAGCACAGTTGTGTAGTCCTTTGGAAATGCAAGATTCCTACTATTGCTCAGCTGCCACCTCTCCCTAGTCCTCCCTGTTGGCATGTTCTGCCTTCTACTAAATACACAACATGCAGAACAAGCCAAGTCTCTATTCTCTTTGTAGCTGCGCACTAATAGAAATGGCTGCCTACCTACCTTCTTTGATCAGGCTAATATAATGTAGAGGAGTTCTGATCTTTGAAACATATCAAGCAGGATCTTTAAACACCTGTTTGCCACCTTACTCACAGCAAACCGGTACTGGAACACGTGGGTAAGGCAACTTTAAAAAAACCAAACCGCAGCCTGTTTGCCCACTGCAGATTTCAGAGCACAAACTTGCCTCTCCCCAAGCAGCTGCTGGAGGCTCCACTGGTGGGTAAAACTTTGGCAAGTCCCATGCGACCTCGTTCATGAACCACTTGAAGCTTTTGCAGTTGAGGTTGTTGCGAAGTTCCTTCTGAGTTGCGACGTCCCCTGCAGAAAGATGCCGGTACTCTGGTCTACGCTGGTATATGTACTCTGCATATTCGTCCATCCACACCTCAGCTACCCGCTTCAAGTTCTGTGTGGGTAACAGCCACGTGTGAAAATGAGAGGGAAAACGACCTGAGAACACTCTGCACAAACTACTGACATTAGCATTCAGAACAGCTCTCGTGTTTTTGCTCAGAAAGGATTTTCATTCACATCCACTCTTTCTCTCCAGCTTCAGGACGAAGATTATTTTTATTATTCTCTAGTTCCAAGGGACTTTTAGAAAGATATTTTCAGCTGAGGTCAAAACAGAATCCTGGCACTTGGCCATTATATCTAGTTCCTTGTGGCTAAGAAAAACAACATTAATCAAAAGTTGTTTTTTTTTTTCCTTTTTTTCCTGTAAAGAAGATAGTCAGAAAATGATGCTGGTAAATACCACTGGACATTCAAAGGTCCCTGACAAAAAGCTGCTTTCTTAAATCCTTCTTATTGCATCTTTTATATCCATCTAAGAATGGGATTTGCAGTAGTCCTTTCTGGAAAGCTTCAGTTCACAATATTCTTTCTTACCACTATTTTTCCATTTTCTTGGGTAAAAAGCTGTTTAAGAGAAACTCTGAGATACTGCAGGAATATGGAACTTTCAGGTGATGACCCTTCAGAATAGAAGCAAAGGGTTTACTTGTTGGCAGCAGTATATTTCACGTATCGCTGTAAAGCTTAATCCACTGTGTAATTCCAAGACAGCAATGAACACCACCCTCTCGAGATACCCGCCCTACTGCTTGTCACAACACACTCAAGAGACCGTTGGACCTTGGACTGTTCTCTGGCAACATCAGGTACATTCTTGGTGCCACACAGTAACGTGCCATGTGCAGTCATGACTTCAGTGACCCAGCAGCACTGCCCACCTTGCATGAAGGTGGTCAGTCCAGCAGTGGTCATTTACTATCAAAAAAATTAGGACATTAAGAACGAGCAACGTGCTGATCCTGCCCCAAATGCAGCCTATACACAACAAGAGCAGGTGTTCATCTCAGGATGACCATACGATCTTAGATGCCAAGATACAGCCTTTCCTACATCTGTTCGCCATCTCCTTCCAGCACTGCGGGTGTATGCAAGAACCAAATACTGAATCAAAAGAAATATAGCTCCTTCCTGAAGAGATGGCACAGACAGGAGAGCACTCTATCGCTCTGACAGGTCATTGCTGGGCTGAGTAATAAATCCAAATCTATAACTAGGGCGATGCTATTAAACTGGGAAACATTTTAACACTGTGCAAGCCATAAGACTGCAGAACAGCAGTGTACCTTTTTGTGTTTTTTAGTTTTGCAGCCTTCCTGCTCCTGACTTTTTTCTCCCACCAGAGGGCAATACAATCCCTTCTCAGTTTGGAAATTAACTGCAGAAAGCTAGTGCACGATAGGCAAAAGCTCTTGCCTCTCTGGGCTACACTAGATTAAGAAATAACATGGCACAGAACATTCCATCGTGGAAAATTACAGCTTGCCCATTCAGTGGTCTGTGATGCTTGAAGTTGAGAGGTCTTTCAATCACCAAAACACATCACCACGCTGAAGCCTGCTGCTCTTGGAAAGCACAGCTATAAAACGACTGAAGTATTATACAAATAAAGCCATATCTTGTTTTTATTGGTGATTCCATAGCCAGCACCTGATTGCAAAGTCCCTTCCCAACACCTAGCAATGGCTGACGTCTGGAGCATGGCAGCTGTCTGCACATGAGTCTGCAGCTCCGCTAGGCTCTCTCCCCTTTGTGCTACACATCCACCACTGCAAAACTGCTCAATTTGACCACTGTACAAGTACAATTTATGGACTACAAAGCCTACATTTGTCTCCCATTGTGGGGTGAGAAGAGACAACAGCATGGTCACATTGCAGTCAGACATCTGTCGTGGGGAATGCCATTGCCACTTACTCTCGCTAGGCTGACTCCTGTTGGAACCTTGTATGGAACATATTTTCTGTAGATATGACCAACTCTAGAGCAAGGGATGTCCTCCATGCGACCTCCACACATCCATACCTGCGGAACAGCAGAGATACAGATTCACTCTTGGTTATATGGAGAAAAATGAGAAGAAAAAGAAAGACTTTCAAGTCATGAAAAACCTTAACCCAGATTTTTTACTTTAAAGTACACTCTCTCCCAAATACCCTCCCCTCCTTGCCTTAGTCTCAAATCCTATAACTACCTGCTTAGAGCCATGCAGCAAGCCTTGATTTAGCACCAATGCTATCAAACCCAATGGCTAAACACTTCAATTTTGCATTCTGTAGAGGAAAGAACAGAAAAAAAATCCAAGCACCCAGGGAACAGCACACAGCACACTTTAAATTGCAATATGTTATTACAGCAATCATAACCACAACAGTTAAACTGGACTGCCATATAAGACCTGGGTATAGGTTGTGTAATGTTGCTGTAAAAGGGAGGCCATCTCTGTAGTACAGGTCATGTGTCATGCAAAACATTCCAGGGAATTCATGAGCCTGTTCAAGTGCCAGAAACGAGAAGAAACTGCTACTTTTTCCCGTGGTTATCCCTGCTCTCATATGGTTTCATTGCTAACACACACTCATTGCTTTTGCAGCCTTACAATTAAGTAGAAATCCCTGCCTGGTGAAAACATAATTAGGTTTAAAAAAGAAAAAGCCCTCAGAAAGTCACTGGAACACACTGCTAGTTGAAGAAGACTACCTTGATGCTTGGTTAATGTCTACCTTAGGCCCAGAAGTTTCTTTCCCCATCTGGGAAGATTGTACTCTGTGCAATACTCTGTAACAACTTTCTTTTACTCCTTATTTATGGCATGGATGTAATCATTTTGTCCAAGTGAAACCAAAGGAGATGTTTTCTGAACCAGACAATCTACTTCATTAGGTTTAAGAAATATATTCATATGTGCTACCCATAGATATCTAATCAACACTTAAAGTATCCTTCAGTACACAAAACAAATGACTTTCTGAACTCTTGAAGCACGACACTGTCTTGCCCTTCATTTTGTCCCCAGATCTTATGTTAATGCCCCGAAGGCAGCAGTATTTAAGAAGGTCCGTTGGTGCTGCAGGCTGATGCAGTGTTCTTGATCTCTCCATTCACTGTGGCTAATTTGAGCCACCGCAGTTCACCGTACAATGAGCTTAGTCAACAGCTTCACACATAGCAGGCAATTCCATTAATATTCTACAGTGACAATATTAAATACTTAGCTTGGAAGCGAAATATTTGGCCAAGGCTGCTGCATAATTATTAGTTCTGACACTAAAGTCCTCTGGAGTTTCAGCTCTGTCTACTGGCCCTAATAATTACAGTCATTTGCTGACTGCGTATAACTTAATGGAGGTTGGTTGCTCTCAGTTAGAGGAAAATTTTTCACAGGCAACTTCTAAAGTTCAAGGTACTTAATTACATGTCGTTATGATGAGAGAGACAAGAAGAAAGTTGACAAACACTCCTTCTACAGAATTTCATTCCTTTTGTCCCTGCTGTGTCTTGAGAGGCTGCTACAGAAGAGATGAAGATGAAAAAAGAAACCAGCACTCAGATTCTGTGAAGTTTCTAGTGGAATTAGAAATGCTTCTTATTCTGTAGTTGCTGTGCTTTTTGCTGCAGAGAGCCACAGTGTGATTTCTCTGCTAGGAAATAAACAGGTAGACTGAGAAAACAAGAATTCGGGGATGTTTTGTGTTTCTATGACAGAAATGGTTTGTGCAAGGCTGTAAGAGCTGCAACAGATCTGGGAACTATAAAAACCTGCAGGAACAGCTGAAGAAGCCTAGAGCTCAGTTGCATAGACACACACACTCCTCAACAACCCATATTCTTACCCCGTGCACTGCACCCATGGGAGCCCTATTGGTTCACAAGCAGCTGCGTTTTAGTGTAACACAAGCCTGAATGAAAACAGTAGCTTGTTATCCTTGCTGCCTGCCCACAGGATGCCTTACCTGCCCTTGATCTCTACGGAAGGGCTTTCAGTCAGGCCACTGAATACACATCTCCTCTGAAAACACGACTTCCCTAAGTAACGTGAGAAACAGACCCCTGCAGTCAGTATGCAGCTAGAGAGGAGAGCACTGTCCTTGCACTGCAGATCTTGTGAAGCAATGGACAGCACTTATCTACTGAGTGGTACATTGGAGAGGCAGGGGGTACGGGAAGCTAGACAGAACAGATGATATGTTGGGCCAAGAGCTCCAACCTGGTACAAGACTCCAGGCATGGAAGACGATATTACATAAACACATGTAATGATATGATAAGAAAAGCTACTTAACTGAGTTACTGAACAAGTGAAATCTAAGATCAGTTTTACGTGCTCTTTTCCTAATCATGCTTTAAAATATTTACTCCCAAATGGTGCCGCAATTACCAGTGCTGCGTGGAGGCAACAGAAAGCTTCCTAATTCCTGCTAGCAGAGCTCAGTGACCCTTTCAAGGTACTTTGCCAACTCAGTGCCTTTTTAACATTGTCTCATGCTGCAAGTGACAGTGTGGCACTTGCAGTACAAATCTAATTTTAAAAGCATGCTTTCCATTCATTCATTGCTGCTTTGATTTATTTTATTAGTGAGCTTCTTTGTGTGGTGACAGAACTCATTACAGCCTCCATAAAGACAATTACCAGTCCTTATCTATAAAACTGGAAGAAGGGGGAGAGGGAAACACAGCTAACAAAAGCATTAGAAAGCTAGAGTTAAAGGTCAGGGGAATCACATCCAAGGGTCTGTCAAGGAATAACTGCAAGTTAAGCAAACCCACAATATCTGCATGCTAGCTGAGAGAACACTTCCGCTCAGTTAGCAATATTTGGTTGTTTTTAAACAAGGGTACAGTTCACAGGCATGACACACCAGAACTTACACTGCTAAAAACCCAGCGCTATCAAACAGCTGAAACAGTGCTGTTCTGTGGGGCAGCACCTTGTGCCTTCACGGTGACACTGACTGTCACTTACTGTGTTCTCCTTAGGCCAGGGGAGCCAGTTTCTTCTTCTTGTTGTTGTTTTACAGAAGGGTGAGATGGTGCCTCATCTCCCTGGCTGACACAACAGTAAACACCAGAGCCTGAACTTGAGGCACTTAATTTCAATCAGCCATTTACTAGAATGCCTTAAGAACAAGAATTAAAGCTGGTCAGGCAGGCAGTGCTTTATACAATGATCTAATCAGATCTCATTAGGAGAGAACAGGAAATTTCTCTTCCTCCTCAGGCAGAATTTTACCAATCTACAATTTGAGCTAGGAATCTAGCAGCTGACAGATCTGCTGGAATTAAGAGAAAACCTGGCTATGCTGAGGTCAGTGAGCATACTGCAACAGATTTTTCTAAGGCCACAATCTCACCCTAATAATAAAACCATATACAAGAGAAGTCAAATAATAACACCGGTGATATTACTTCCATCTTCTCAGTGGTCTAGAGAGCTGTAACTCCATATTCATAAAGCGACTCAAGAGCCTTTGACTCAGCTAGTGTGCTATGAAAGCACAAGATAATATGCCACATATTCTCTACATGGGAATGAGCCAATTCCCTTTCTGCTATTTCAGAAAAAATATCACGTAAGACAGCTGAACTTCTCCTCTCAAACACACAACACGATACCACAGTTGGTGTGTGAACACAAATTATCTGGGTATACAAGGTTTATGGTTTCCAAAGACTGCACCATGATGAGCCAATGCTTCCCAAGAGAGGAAAAAACCACAAAGGAAAAAGTCAAGCCTTGAAAAGAAAGCTGCTTCTGCAAGCCACAAGAGAAATAAAGACCATAGGATGGACCAATGGAGAGAAGCTGGCTGATTGTCTGAGCAAACACTGAAAGGTGGGAAGAAAAGGACACAGTGGGTAAGTCAAGGGCGTTCTCTGCATAACAAGGTGGGTGAGAGGATGAAAGCGAGGGTAACCAGTAATTCAGGAAAATCGTAATCTCTGTATTGTAAGCATCAGCTGCTATTGCAGCTGGGACTTACTGCTCTATAAAAGATTAAGGTAGCTCAAAAGGGACTGGGATCTATGTGTTTGCACAACACCTTCTCTCACACAACATATACCAGCATGGCCCCTCCTTACCGTCTGGAGCATTTTAGAGTAATGATAGCACTTTCCAATAATCACGTTTCAGAGCGGTGGGGTGGGGTCTTTTTTCCTGCTGCTGCTTGGTGGGAGGCTACTCTGGAACCTAAACCAAGCACATAGGGTGAACAGAGGCCAAAAATTCAGGTCAATGGTCTGAAACTGATCTCTGCATCACCAGATAGGAAGGGAGAAAGAAGCCACCCTGTACCGCAGCTGAGAGCCTTAGAATTAAGCAGCATGTGCTGGCTTAAAAAAAAAACCACACAAAAAAAAGCAGCAGAATGCCCGGCCTGTTTCAGTGTGGGCAAACGTGAGCTGCTGGAAAGTGGTGTGAATATGTGCCTGGAATAAGCAGTGAAGGCTCACAATCAGCACTAACTTCAGCAATACAACTAGAAATGCTGTCAGAAGCGACCTCTTGGCAGCTGCACCCTAACTACACACCTGCCAGGAGGCCAGTGGCAAAATGTGAATTGGAAATATGCTGTTGACATGGGGCAAAGGAGATGCATGCATTAGATATGTGAACAGAAGCTGTGGAGACTTTGGATTTGTTGGAAAACATGTAATATGTTTTATGCTATGGGAAACAGGAGAAGCAATCCCTGTTGATGCTTTGGGAAAACGATCTAGAAAAATGTAATGATCTAGGATCACCAGAATAAGTGCAGTGGATATTTCCTATTGGTGAAGCAAGGAGTGAAGACCACAAGTACTGCCCATCTCTTGTCTCCCCTTAATTGTTCTTTTCAGGGCAACTGTCGATATGGCTTGTTTGCACCAAGACCTTCAAATTTTATGAAGGCTTTACAATCTCTAAATTACAAGAAAAACGTTTCTAAAACTGAAATGATCTATCACCTAGTGAGGGACATTCCAGATTCTCATTCTTTGCTCTTGAAGTACAATGTATAATTAAAGGATTGAGAACCACACCACTCAAGATCCGAGGTACCAAGCACATCTATATTTATGCCTATACAAGTCAGAGACATCACTTTTTCCTCCTCTGTTTCCCCATACCCAAAAAATCAGAGACTATGTATTTATGGAAGAGAGGCGTGAAGCAGTTTAGTGAGGATTATATAAGCCAAACAGAATAGAAGCTTCAAAAATACTGGAAAAGAGGCAACACCATCGCAAATAAAACTGAGCGTAGATAAATGCTGTACAAAGTAGCATTTGCAGAAAAGAACAGTTTAAATGCTTCATATATACTGCTCTGAATTAAATACATTAATCTCAAAGAAAATGAAGTGGTTATGTAGGCAGCAGAATGTAGGTATTTTTTGAGAATTCAGGAGCATTCAGAAAATCATAGCTATTAAGTTGTGTTTAGAAGAGGAAAGACACATTGTCACTTTGGGTAAAGTATTCAATTTTGAATACTTGAATTGAACTTTCAAGCATTGCAGAAAGATACAAAAGACTAAGAAAAACTATAAAGGAGAGAGGTATGGAAGTGACTCCCAAAAAGGAAAAAAAAGCCCTCAGAAAGTCCACTGAACAGAGAAACTAGGGCTATAGCATCAGGGGCAGCAGAAAGGAAAGGTAACAAGTGCCACACAGAAATAGCTGAGCGCGCTTGTTTCCCTTTCTCCAAAATACAAGAATGTACTCAAAGTTCAGCATCTGGTAATCCACCGAGATGGAGGAGAACGGTTCTTACACCACGCAGATCTGCAGATCAGTTTGCCTGGAGCATTCTGCAAGCCAGGTTCATGAAAAAATGAGGCTCATTTGAACAGGTGTAATGCCTGCAACTAAAATTCAAGACTGCAATCTTCCTGTTGCATCTGATGATGACCTGAAATAGGAAGACCCCTGATCTGTAGAAGTACTGGGTTACAGGCACTGAGCTATTCTGCGATATACACAGGTCAAGAGAAGGAAGAAGCACATATTTTCTGCTTGAATATGGAATGGATAGATCGACTCCTTCATTTCTAATCTAGAAATTTCTGTTTTAAGGGATTGAGAAGACTCAGAAAACTACAAACCAGCAGTTAGGGTTAGAAAGTTTGTTTCTAATTTAAAGTTCACCTGAATTTTTTTGTCCCTCCAGCATGCTATGTTTTCTAGTGATGTTTGGTGTACACATTTCATACAAGGACCAAGGCTTCTATTAATAGAGTTTGATCCATCCTCTGGCTAAATGTTTTCTGAGGTGCTAAACACTGATGGTTTCGCTGTTGGCTTGCCTTCAACCTGAAAGTTCCTTCTCAGAAGGAAGCAGAGCCAGCTGATGACACAAATACATATGATCTCAAAACAGAAAGGCAAAAGGCTCCTAAATAAACTTATTTCAAGTGTCTCAGCAACAGAACCCTGGATTTTAAAATAAAGGCAAAAAACTGCAAAGCACAGTCCATACATGGCCAAAAAGGAATATGCTTAAGGTAAAAAAAAAAAAATACACTCCTCGTGAGGCTCGAGAAGGCCAGACATGATGCAATGGATCAAAGACCAGTATTACAAAAGAGTACCTGCACCCACAACTCCCAGGCACAGAAATGGATTCTTTGTTAAAGCCAGGCTGTAAATTTGGCACACTTATAATCTGAATTCCCATTAAATAATAAATAATGTGAAAGCAGGTACCCCATGTCTAAACCCAGAGCTTTAAATTATTTGACAGTGCCCCTTTAACTACAAAATCTCAGTCTGCTTCTAAAGGTAAAAATGTAGCTCTAAGCTCGCCAGGAAATGTCATAGCTTCATAAATTCTATGAACAAACCTTCTATTCTTGCAATTCCAGCAGAATTATTAAATCTATCAGCTACAGATGAATGTATCAATTTATCTTAATTTCTGAAAATACACTGAGCCTCTTTCAGTTAAAACTTCATTTTTCTGTTGCACAACGAAAGAAAAAAGGGGGTCTTTGCAGAGATTAATTAAAGCAAATTTATCCCTCCATAAATTACCATCTCTGGACTGAAATAAAACACAGTGTGTTTCAGAGAGGATAAGCAAACAGATGAATGAAGTAGTCTTATTTCCTGCAGATCAAGCAGTGTGACTGTCTGCTGTGGCATTGGAGACAAAGGGCTTGCCCAGCCACTGTCATCACTCTTGGAAACCTGCATTTTCAAAAAGGGCCAAGGAAAAGAAGCTGAATACTGCCACCGCTCCTCCTGCAGAGAATGACATTGTTACACAATTTCATTACGTGCAACACAAAGAATAAATGGCTCTAACTGTAATGACATCTCCAAAGAGGGTGCCCCCCCATCCTTCCTGCTACTGTTACGGAGGACAAAGGACCTCCAATGTGACTTTATTACTTAGGTTTTCTGTGAGCCAACAATGGAAGAAAATACATTGTCTTGAAAACAATGTCTTTTCTTGCATTGTTTGCTGTACAGTAGTACATGGTGTGTATGTATGGTAACACGGCTTGCTGAATATAGTTTGATATGCCTTTGAATTGCATAGTGGCATCAAGAATTAGGAATCTCTTTTGTGAGAGAACAGCCATGACTTGTTTGTTAGGGAGGCAGATGAGGAATTTTAGCTGCCAAAGCTAAATTGTGCACTACGTTAGCATCGCTACCATCTTCTAGCCTCGTGCTGAGACCAACTAGCTTAGTTCAGTAGCATTCAGACACCTATAAGATTACATATTCAACATCTGAAAGAGAAACCGCACGGTGGCCCAAACAGAGTTTAACGTAGAAATCTTTCTCGATTTGCTGCAGGCTATGGAAAGGATTCCCACCACTGAAGAGAAGACTAGCCACCTGCCTTCAGTGGTCTGGGACATTCCAGTGGGTTTCCTAGAATGGATTTCAGAGTGCCATATTCCAAGATAACACAGGTACCAGTGGTCTTTGTGGGTCGCAGTGATTTGTTACTATTAGTACGCATTTCTGGTCAGCTGGCTAACTGCTAACTCTTATTTTAAAGCCCTCAATTGAACAGCTTGGTCAATCAGTAAGTAGCAGAATTGTCCCCAAGCCAGGCAGATAATGATCTGAAGTCATTGCCAGCAAGAGCTTTATTATTCCAATTGTTGAGGATTTCTTACAGGGTAATTAATAGTCTCAGTTCCTTGCAGCCAGGAGTCAGATGGCTTGACTATACAGATGGCTTGACTATAGACAGTAAGTTACTCTCATCTCTGAGAACTCAAGCTCAGGACTGAGGTACTCAACTGGGCAAACACTGAGCTGCCTGAATCCTCCTTCCCTCAAGAAGGAGGGTATTTCATCATCTTGCCAGGGTGAGTACTAAGAAGCCTAACAGTCAGAGAGAGCTCCATGCAACCTGACTTACCCTTGCTGGGAAGAGCACATGCATCTGAAGCTGTGACCACAGAACAGGGGACACCCCAGCTAATCATGCTCCAAAACTGACCCTCACAAATGACTGGTCACATGATTGCCGTTTCTTCTGTGTACTATCTTACTACTCCCAGCTCTTTCACCTTTAGTCACACGCAAAAGCAAGGACAAGATAGATCATTCACATTCTGCACCTCAGAACAATTCTTACTTTTCAAAACAAAAGTAATTTCCAGAGAACATAGCTCACCTTAAAGGATATTTCATACTGCTCTCCTCCCCATATCTCCAGACCTGCATCATACCCTCCCAGCTCCCAGAACCACTTTCTATCGACTGCAAACAGTCCTCCAGCCATTACAGGAGACCTTAAGGAAAAACCAGACTCCATATTACAAACATATTCAAAGATTCAGATCTCTAGCTAAACATTTAAAAAACAAAGCAAGAGTTGACAAATATTCTTTTCACCACCCAGTGTTCTGGGTGCCTTTGCAGCCCTGTCGGAGCATCAAACAGTTGTTTTTGCATTATCTACTAATTTCCCGCTTGCAAATGAGGAGGACCAGACTAGGCTCCCTTCAGAACCAGTCAACGCCTCTCCTCCAAACAGGCAAAAGAGTGCACCATTAAGTGACAGGACATAACCTCTCCCAGAGAGACCCATATGCTGCACATGTGGTGCTCTGTCTCAATAGTACGATCAAGTCATCAAGCTTGACCTTGGGGTTTTTTGGAACACTGCAGAAGTATAACGGGCAGCAGAACTGTCTCAATGTTGGCAAGCACAGCAACAGCCGAACATAACTTGATCACAGATTTACTTCTGCAATGCATTGCAATCATCAAAATTGCTGTAATTATTCTGCTAGGTTTTCTTCTTCCCCCACCTGGGAATGACATACAAGCCGCCATTGGTTTGTTGTTTTTGGCAGAGCATTAGAGATACTAAGTTATGTTTGAAAGATCTCAGTAATAAATGACCACATTAAATGTTACACATTACAGTTTTAAATGAAATATCAACTTCTGCGGGAATTAATGTGGCAAAAAATAGCAAAGAAAAGGAGAGCGTTAATAGCTACTATACAACGCATTTCTTTTAAACCAACAAAGCAAACAGCTGCCAAAAAGCAAGTACCTTAACACCAGCTTCTGACTTTTACTGCACTGCGGTGTAAACCAACCCTATAACAGGGTGTTATTTTGTTAGCCAGCTCTTAGCACGCTGCATTTCAGTAACTTACTCAAAGGGATCACTGGGATCAAGTTTCTGTAACTCAGGAGGAATAGGGATCCTCTTGTAATACATCTCCCAGTCAAATGCACCTCGCATTGCGTCTCCAGCCTGAGTCTCATATCCGAAGTGGTCATGATCAATAACATCAATCATAGGGCAAACGATAGTCTTGCGGTTTCGGGCAATGCGATCTGAAGATTGGAGAAACATGTTAGAAAACCTGCACCAGTTGGTTCCTTTGACGATGAAATTACAGAAAAGAGCATCAAAATATGAAGTTGTCCAAGAATGACATAGCTTTCTTCCTGTTCATTCTCTTTTAGGCAGATGCTCCAATTTATATCAATTTATCTGGTATTTCTGCAATAATTGAGATATTCAAGCTCGAACTATCGAGATAAAACCACCAGGCACTCATGCTACAGTGACCGCCACCCAGAAGCAGAATAGAAAGACACAGCCACACTACCACAGATACCTTAACCACCAGGATAAGACCAGACAATCTTGTACTTAGTGAACAGTCCTCATATTAACAAGCAATTGGGATGTGAACCCTTTCTGCACTGATTCAAAGGCAGGGCAATAACCCATTGTACCACCTAGCTTTAATTGCTACGCCAGAATCTGGCAGGAAGCAATTCAGACTAATGGCATAACTACTCTCAGCAGGCTCAAGAAATGCAAGCGTACCTCCTCCCCTCAACCTTTTCTTCCAACCAAATAATACAAGACAGGATTAATTCCTGCATAAACATCTGGAACTTCTTAAATACTTTATTACTGAGACGGTCTCTTGTTGGAAGTTAACTTTCAGAGCAGAGGTGACAAATGATGTTTCAGCTTCCAATGCACGTCTAACAGAAATCCTTTCTATGCTTTAATATTAAAGCATACTCTACGTGTTCTCATTTAAATGGCATTTGAGCTAATTCTGTCCTCCCTCCCTGGGGCTCATGAAGCTGCAAATGCACTATTGCCAGATACAAACTGTAGTGAAAGCAACCGTATTACCATCCAACAATTCTGCTGACAAATCTGACCAGTTTTTCTTAAACCTCCACTTGACTATTGTTGCCACAGTTTATTTGACAAAGTCACACCTCAGAGAGAGCTTTGACAGGTCACTTGCAATAGGGTTGTAAAGGAGTTTGGTACCGGCCAGAGGCATACAGGTACCAGAAACAGAAGGCACTGCCCTTTCAATTAATCATCCTTGAAAAGAACTGACATTGTTAAACTGATGCCTCCTTAAAGATGAAGCACTGCCTTGGAAAGGACTGCACATGTTCTACAAATATGTATCAGCAGCTGGCATTCACAAGAAGTAATTTTCCACAGGCTTGCAGACTATGAAGTTAAATATAGTTATACAGGAGAAAAAAAAAAACAAAAGCTACTTAAAAACTGTATGTAAAGGTCTTTTCTATATCATAAAGCCATTCTTCTCTGCAAGCTGCTGAATGACCATGTGATAGTTTACTCTTCTAGCAAGCTGTAAATTATTTAAGATTTCATTTAGTGAGGAAACAGAAGAATATGATCTCTGCTCTTTAATTAAGCACAGCATATGATAGGATTATTGTACAGTGCAGGACTCTAGAACAGAAAAAAATTATTGTATTTAAGGCTACAAGTTGCCAACAATTCACCTAAGTCTTATGGTTGGTTGGTTTTTTAGTTGGGTGGGTTTTTTGTTTGTTTTCCCTTTTCAGGCATTTCATCTTCCTTTTGACCACTTACAGCATGAGGGGAGAGCAGCAGGTGGAAATAAAACAAATTCAACACCAACATCTGTCGCCAGCTCTTTAGCAGTTCAGTCTTCAGCCATGTACAGCACCACTTGCTTACCTAACAGAGGTGGCAGCCAGTTCACGTTGGCCTCGCAATGGGAATCCAAGAAGGTGATGACATCCCCTATCGCCACAGAGGCCCCCAGCATTCGAGTTCTTATCAGCCCTTCTCTCTTTTTGGTTCGGAGGATTCTTACATTTGGGAACTGGGCCATATAATCTTCCAGGCGTTTCTTCAGGTGTTCTGTATGAAAATGAGAAATTTAAACACTGTAACAACTAATTTCTTAAAAATGCAGTTTTTTCTTTATCAGAAGGAGATGTCTTTGGACGGTCCTGAACAGTTAAGAAGTGCAGTAACAGGAAAAAGGAAGTAAGAATATTTTCTTTTAAATCCAGGGTTTAAACATAACTGCTTAACCAAGACTTCTGAAGATGTTCCAAAACCTTAGAAGCAATAAAAAAAAAGAGGAACTAGGAGAAGATGGAGGAGTGCAGGACGAGAAAGAAAGCAGCACAGGAAAAGGGATAAAAAGCCAGCTAGCAGACCTCTGGGAGAACTTTATCAGAGCGGGGATTCTCAGGCACTTTTGTGGAAAACCAATGTAGCTTACAAGAGACACAGGACAATTTACTTTCAGAAGTAAACTGCACTCAGTGCACTGAAGTTGGGTTTGGTTTCTTCAAAATACGCAACATGACCATCCACTCATGCATAAATAAAAAACAGCAAAAAGCCTAGTCAGACATGCCTCCAGGCCAGCAAGGCAGGCATAGCCACTGTATACATTTGGATGGCTACATTAAATGCCTATCAGAGGAGATATTTTAATTTAAATATGGAAATATTTACGCTACTGAATATGGACCGGAGCCACATCTGAATTAGCACAGACACTTGTAGTCACCATGACTAACAAGGATTCAAACACGAGAGATGCAGAAAAAGATTACTGAGTGATCAAAACAATGGACAGCTTGTTTAAATGTGGAAATAAAAGCTTAGTCTACATAAAGAGTGAGGGGCACACAGCTGTCTTTACATCAAAGAGTGAAGCACCAAAGAAAAACCTAAAAATAGCCTAAGAGCTGACGCTGGCCTAATCACTAATGGGTTGATCTTTAGGCATCTGAAGTTTTGACTTACTTGACAGCAAACCCCATTCACAGCGTGCCAGGGACTGTTCATTAATGCACCATATTATCAGCTGCCATCAGCGACTGATCAAGGAAATAAGTCTTGCTAGGCAAAAGCTAGTTTGTCAAATCTAAGCAATTAACCAATCTTAAAATCTCACACAACAAACTTGAACAGAGGCAATCATTCAAATACAAATAACCTCGCAGGTTTATTTGCCTTCATTATACAGAACAAGTCCATTCCATTCTGTATAGCAGAGTCTTCCTTGGCTTCCAAAGCAGGCTGAAAGGTAGGGGCTGAAAAGGCAGACAGTGTGAAAGCACGCCCGAACAGGGCACCAGGGAAGCCGGGGTTTTGGAATAGCTCTCTAAAAAGAGCAAAGGAGCAGATAAACTTAACTAAGTTACGAGCTCTCCCACATGGTGCTGACCCAGCAATTGTGCTTCAGGGTTTTAGCTACTGGAGGGGAAAAACGGGCAAAATCCCTATGACTAACACACGTTCTGCACCTTCTCTTTGAAGCAGTCATCACCCACCTTCCTTCAAAGATCACCCAAATCAACTTCTTTGCTTTTGAGGTATTCCTAGCAAGCTTTTTGCCTTTTTCAAAGCCTGCTTTAACATTCCCCAGGATTTTTTGCTCACAAATGCATTTTAGTGTTTTGCCTGACAAGTCTAATTGTCCCACAATATCTACATAGGTTTCCCTGCTCAATAGAGCCTTTAGTACTTCTTGCTGTCTAGCACGCTTTTCCCTCATCCTTTTCAAGTCTTTTCTGAATAGATCCTCTCAAGCAACCAGAAATTTTGTCCACTCAATTACAGATTTTTCAAATAAGGGCCTTCCACAGAGATTAGATATATTATTAGCGCAGCTGCCTTCCTCTTGAGGCAGTGGGTAGACTTAAAAAGCAAAAAAAAAAAAAAAAAAAAAAAGAAAAGCCACCACCACTGTTCTTTAACATCACAGCTCATCCCTTGCCATTGTTAGTTTATCACAAAAGATTAGTTCATCAGAAAACAGAAAAAACAATCCTCACTTCAAGCATAAATCAGCTAAGCCCAAGCCAGGAGGTACACCTTAGTTAATCTACCCGAGACAAGATAAACATGAAAGTGGCTGCCAGTGCTCATTATAATAAAGGAGAAGCTCTGGGTCTGATTCCCCTAACAGTAGCCACAGATACTGTAGCACTTGCAAGATCAGACCCCACAATATTTACATTATCTAAACCAGACCCACAAAGCACTGCAAAGTCTTAAAAAAATCCAAAGCTCCAAACAATGGAAAATATATATAGACTTTTTGCGACTCTTTGATAGAAACAAGATGTGAAAGATCCCAGAGGTTTGTCTTCCACCTGTGTGCTGGTCATCCTACGTTTTGGCATCATAAACCTTTCCGAACTGTCCTGGTTTGTTGTGCAATTTCATCTGTGGTGAGACCTGAAGGCAGCCTAACCGATTCCTCCAGGGGTATGAGTGTGGCCCAGCTGAGCCTGCTACTAAGAAACACTAGCATGTTTTTGGATCTGGTCTCACGCAGGAAGACACACACCAGCAAGTAAACAAAAAGTCACTGGACTTGGCCATATTTGTTGTGAATACGATGGCTGCTCTGCTACACACTCACTGAAGACAGGTTGCTTTATATCTATTAATGAACAAGCAGTTAAGAGCTGGGAGATTTCCCCATTTTTATAACGTAGCAGGAGAAAAGAAGACATAGGAGCCACAGGGTTTTCTCAGGTGAGTACTCTACAAAGAGACAGCAGGAACTCTGATCTACTGACTTTCCATTCCATTCCCAAATGCTGGGTTTGGTTCTTTAGCACTTCTTTACTACATTTCCATAGTTAAAAAATCCAAAGCATTTCATGCTTGCAGTGAGTAGCCTGCTCTACACTACATTGGTAAGAAATGTCTCACACATTAGGAATCTTCTTATGTTTCTGATGGCTGGAAGAAGGAAGGAAAAGCTACAGGTACTCCATCAGCACCCATGTATTCTCACTGATGCAGGGGACACACGTACCAAGTGCTGTCCTTGTGGCCAGGAGGGATGATGCTCAGACAAGCTGTTCCCGATTGCTGCAGAAAAATCCGTGCTTGATCATTGCATTTTAAAAGGTTAGGACTTATGTATCATGAACTGCAAGTGAGCAAATTTTATTATATCTACTTTCCCTTACTAAAGAGTCACAGAATTCCATGCAATCTCACAAACAACAGTGAAACGTACTTTTCAAAGACAAGATTTACTTATTTCCTTATCCCTGTGCTATTCCTGCCCCCTCAGCCTGGCCTCCACATGCCTAGACAGAAAATATTTATTTCATTCTATTATAAATATTGTCACAATTAAGTCAATTTTTGCTTTTAAAAGAAAATCTCAAAAAACAAACAAGTGGCATTAACTGCTACAAAATTTTATGAGGCTTTAAAAAATATATGGAATCTTGTCACACTGAGTAATTTTTATTACAAGGGCAATTTTCTTTAATGAAAGTTGTTAGGTGAACTGGATGGATTCCAATGGCTGTGCCTACGCTGGGCAAAGTAATACAGCCCAAACATATAAATGAGAGTAAGGTTATCTGCAGATTAAAAACTAGGCTGGTAGCTTGCTAACAGACTTTGCAATAAACTTGATATGCAGTGTATACATTAACAGTACCAGTCAAGAACTACTGCTTTCTTTATTTTGAGCTGTAAATAAAACTGTGCGAAGATAGAGGAGAAGCTTCACTAGCAGGCCTGCTTAAGTCCCAAAGCTTTCCAGAATAAGACTTTTTTTCCTAGGTCAAATTCCTGTGGTGGTCTTACTGCACTTCTTCCTTCTGGCCTCACCACCCAAGCAGAGCTGCTCTCAGATGCCATTAGTCTGGTGACTACTTGTAGCATGGCAAGGACTTTCCAAAATAGGAATTTCTTAGGTCCAGCTGAGTTTTCATTCCAGCCACTGCACGCCTGACAATTGAACAGGCACCTAAGAAATGTTACCACTTCAAAAACAAACATATGCAGAAGCCAGAGAAGGATCAAAGGAGCCCAAGGATATTTTTTTTACAGCTTAAAAGAGGCAAACGCATGAGAAACGAGGCAACTTGGACATGGATCTGCAGGACTGGAACCACTTAAATAGCACTGCAGTCACAGGGTCCATGGGACTCAACTGTTCAAGTCAAAGCAGAAGTTACCTCAATATATCCCCTCACAGCAAACTACCAGGCTGTCTCCACTCAGCAGTGTCCGGATCCTCCCCGTCTCTCACGTTCCATCGGCTCAGCTGTATTTTCAGAGGCTTGTGCAAAATCATCAATAGGTTTGTAGCCTATTTTGATTCCATTTGGCTCTGACCAAAGTCATTTTCCCACAGAAATCAGTGGAAGCGATACAGAAATTCTCAGGTTTCTAACATGTTTTTAAATAACGTCTTGCCTGCGTGTTTTATTCCCCTCGAGAGCTGCTCTGCAGGACAAAGGGACCTCATTCCCTTCAGCTCACACAGCTCAGTTTTGCAGACAGCAGCAGGCCACTGTAGTCACAGCCCATAGATGAAGCCCAGCCTGGTTTTCCTTCCCACAAATCACACACCAAGACCCAAAACACCTGCGTAGAGCTAATTGCATATGGGGTGGTTACCTTCCCCATAGACACCTACAAAACCCACTGCTACATACAACTAGTGCGTACTTCCCTCACTAGGCAAACTGGATGCATGTGCTAGGCTGCTTCCCAGTAGGGTGGGTGAGTTAAAGAAAAGTAGTTACATCAGGCCTGCTGAGAACTTGAGAGTTTGTTATGTTTTTAAGCAGGAGACGCTGCTTAAAAGACATGGAGCTGATGACTCAGGTCATTCTCTCCTGAGATGCAAAGACGGGTGTTGTTTTGAGGAAGTCACTGGGCTCTTTTAGAGCGGACTCATGTTCTGGTGGCACTTCGGGACTCTCCAGAACTCAGATGATTATGATGAAGACCTCCACCTCTGACTGCAGTGAATCGTGGGCAGCTGCAACTGAGAGGTGCTCACAACACATTTGCTTTCTGTACTTTGAAGGATTCAAGTTGAACGTTTTGAATAACATGGCCATTACTCAGGCTTTTGAGCTGTTAAGGTCACTAATTGATCCCAGGGCTGAAAAGACAGCAGATTTTTTTGGTCCCATCCCATGAAACCTTTATTTTCACAGATGTTAGAACTCACTGGAGCTGCAAGCAAACCCTTTACTTTCACTCAGGCAAACTGTCCTCTGCAGAGGAAGACAGGGTAAGGCTTTTAGGACTCAACACAGTTTGGCAGTAACATGGTTGGCATAAAGTCTTTTTATATATGTCCCTATAACATCTCTGCAGTATTTGGCAGGGAAAGGAGTACCAACATTTGTGATCTTGGGGTAGAAAAAAATTAACTGATTTTAAGTACCCATCAGGACTTGAAACTATGATACAGATTTATGTCCAGAGAAAGAATTAGGAAGGAAACATTTCCCCTGTCCTAGTAGTGCAACGTTTCATGGTTCATGTTACTTTAGACCCTATCAGCTTTGGTTTCTGAATTTTACACTGTACAGCACATCTGCAACTCTAGTGCCTTTGCTCGTATGAGTACCATCAACCCAATCCAGAATGAGCAGCACTGCAGAAATCAGAAACATTCACAGACACCCTCCCGCGTTACTCAGATGCCACCGGTGAAACCAAAGTTCCCTCTGCCCTACAGTATCCTGCCTCCTGCTGAGTGCTTTGCTTCAGTTTACACACAGAAGGTTGAAGACACTAAGAAGGCGGGAGAGCCATTGCACTCTGGAAATTCAGGGAACTTTCCCCCTCCTCCTGAAGAGCACATGTCACAGGAGGAGACGACTGGACGATCTGCAGAATTCCCTTTTAAGCAGACAGGGCTGCAGGTTATTTTGGCTAGTTTCCAACCACCAAAACCTGAAGTGCAACTGTTCATCTGGCATTTGTTCACAGGTTATCCCAGCCTCCCGTCCCTACCCTCCCACACACAGACATGCTTGCTTCAGATTACAAATGAATCCATTTATCTTTACTTAGATACTTGGCCCTATCGTGCTGTTTAACAATTTAAGAATGAATTATACTTCTCCTGAATCTATCACAATGTGCAAGCGAGGCCTCCCTGAAATAGAAAGCTCTACATCATTGAAATTAACTTCTCTCCCTGTTTTGGTGCAGATGAGTAATCTTTTTAAATAGCAAAATGTGCTGTTATCCAAACAGGCAGCACTTACACTAGTTTTAATTTTCTTTCAATGTTTTCACCCTCTGATCACTGAAGTTGTTTGGGAGGATAATATTAGGATTTAATAAATTGTACTATGAACACCAGTCCCAATAATAATAAACTGATTAAGCTGATCACAGCCTTCCAAGCTGAATCTTCTTACAAACAAAGAAAAGCGGGCCTGGGAAGGGAGAAAATTATATCTGTTGCTTCACTGATTACGGTTCTGTAGACTCTTAAAGGGGAGGGGTCCCAGTTTCCACTGCCCATTCCACATCAGTGTACCACCCCACTTGCTAATACAACAGTCATCACTGTTTAGATTGTAAGAAAGATTAAAAGAATTAGGTTTCTGGAAATCTTATTGACTTCATTCTCTTTCTAAATGTTTTAAAACCAAGCTTCCATTTTAGGTACAATGAAGTGCACAAAAGTGGAAACGTGGGACCTAAGAAACAAGCCAGACTGCAAGTTGCTGGGGCAAAGACCACTTGTGCGAGCCTGTGCTGTGTGTTTCGATAAACTCAAGTGCATAAACTTCTGCTGTCTCACCTGTATCATCAATTACTTCCTGAATTTGCAAAGGGAACTTTCTCATAGCTTCCTCCACTCTACAGCTGACATCCAAACCCTGCTCAGTTATGGCTTCAGGAGATACTAGTACAGAACGCAGAAACAAAGGTGTAATCTTAAAATGAGAAAATTCACGTTTACTGGCATTAGCATATAAATACACCCAGACCCTAGGGAAAGTTTAGTAGGCTGCATTTCCAAGCAGGGAAATACACAGGGAATAATCATCTTAGCTACAGCATAACCTCTTAATTTCTCAGGAAAGTTTCATTTGTAAAGGAAATCTATTCCAACTGTTTCTTCCTGAGGGAATCCAGAAAAATCCAATTACTCATCCTTCCTTCATGCTGTAAGGTTTAAGCACCTTTTGTTCATTAGGAGCAGTGAAGCCAACCTGTGGTGTATGCATCAGTTCTTAAGTCCTGCATACTGGCTCTCTGTCAACCCACAATATCAATTTTTCCTCCTGTGCCATAACCCATCTTTCCCAGGGGGAACAGTCATTCTAGTTTACTCTTCTCCCTTCCCATTTCATTAAATAGGTATCAAGAGTAAAGCAAGATTAAAGCACCCACTTAGGTTTTTTCCTCTTCTGTTGACTACATTTGATCTAAAGAGGTGATTTTGTGACTCTCAGTCATTTCCTTGTTGATTGCTTTTAACATCAGAGAGACTGTTCTGCTGACATACAAACTAGATAGCTGCAGGTTTTGGCCTATGTAGCCTTTGCGGCAGCTGAAACAGGAGTGAACTCCTTGTAGCACACTTAATATTCAGCTCAAGTTTGATGTAGCCATGGTGACTAGTCGGAAGGGCATTACTGTCCCAAATACTGCCTTCAATATGTGCCCTCATCTTAAGGTCAAATAAGTGTTTTTGATTATCCAAGTTGTTTAACCAAGGGAATGTCTGTACTCCTGTTCAATGCTAACACACTTCTACTATATTGATAAACACACTGTATGGGCAGGTGAAAACACTGAAAAACATTAAGACAAGCCATCATACCAATGGCATCACCACTTCCAGCCGTCCAAGGCTAATATATGCATCACACACTGGTTCAGGATCCTGTGAATTTATACTCCACTTTCTGTACTAGAGTTAAAAATCGTGAGAGACCAGATTAGTCTTTAACTGCCTTTCATATACATCATTGACTGCTTTCTAGGCATGTGAGAGACAAGCAAGGGTGCAAAAACGTTTCAGAAGTTTCCTCATAGGACAGAACAAACCCAATTGAACACAATTCTTCTGCAACCCACAGGCTTCAGAACAGAGCGGGTGCACAGGGACTGAGTCAAAACAAGCTGCTGTGCTAGAGGGGTTAGATGTGTCTACATCTGGTGAGCATGTCAGTATACATTCACTGTTGATAGCGATGTACTGGATAGGATATCATGACATGAACCTAAAGCCTACGACTGACAGCAAGAACAAAACTTGCCATCAGTTGGAGAGATGCAGGCAGATGAAATGTTAAGACATTTCATACTGAAACATTTTGGAACATATCAAAGCTGTGAGATTAAAGCCTTAAAAGTCACTGAGTTTTGCTGGGGGAAAAAAAAAAGCCAAAAAAAGAAAAAACAACCCAAAACAAACCAGTCCTCAGAGATTCAGCTTTGCCTTTATCAGCAGTATTCATGTACAAAGAACTTCTTGGCCTGAAAGTATTTGCCCTGTGCAAAACAACAAAAAAGGAAAGATTCCAGAAAGAGCACAAGAATTAACAGAAAATTCTACTCTGGACTTTTGTCTTGTTAGAGAATACGCTATTAGGTCCAAGATGTAACCCACTTGAAAGTTGCTTTGATTTGGCAGGAACACATCCCTTTGGAGTCCAAAGGCTTTGATCTCAAGTGTCTAAGTGAGGAAGAACAACTATGAAGCCTAAAATTAATAGCACAGACTACAAAATTTTTGCTTTGGGGTTGCAGCCAAATGGAATATTGGAAAACTAACTGATAATCCTTCATTCCTACAATAATGCACATACATTAATAACCATGAATGACAAAGCAAAAACATGTTTGTCTTGTAGTCTGTATGTCAGAGAACAGAAAATGAAGTATTTGGCAAACGAAAAAATCATAAATACAGCTGCAGGAAAAATACAGACACATTTGACTTGTAGTAACAAACTCTGGCACGTCAGAAGTATATTTTACAAACTCACACTACTCTTTTCTTCTAGATCTCTTTGCCATCAGTTCCCAATGCTCTTATTTACTTTATTGGCAGGAAATGCAACTATTACAGTAAGTTACTGACATCTGCCAGAAAGGTGAATAAATTTATTGAATCCTGAAGCACAAATCCAGGACTATTTACAGCTGTGCTGATACCAAAACTAAAACATCTCATGGACAATATTCTCACCTGACACATTTGTTTTAGTTGGATGACAGAGGGGAGAGGGTAGTACTCTGAAGTATACCCTGAAGTACTGAAGGTACCCTGCTTTTAAATCTTGAGCCTTGGATTCCGCTGTTCACCATGGTAAACTACCATGTTCCAATGGAGACATCAACGCATACTTAACTTATGGGTAATAGGCAACAGTGGTCCTCATGACATTTATGAATAAATGCTATATTGAGAGAATGAGTGTGGCATGTCTTTACTAAGAAATTTAAATGCAATTAAAACTATATAGAAAAGGAATGTGGTTTAGATTATCCACTTTTATTTTTAAATTGCAGCAACATTACCTTCCAATTTTCTCAAAGTGAAGAAGTTTCCACCTTTATTGAAGTCCCTATATAGGAACAGCTGCTTTGTCAATACCACCCAAAATGCATGCTTAAATAGCAGAAACTATGATTACCAATAACAGACATCATATATGAGTACTGGCAGAGGGTGTTTGAATAACATTTCTAATTAACTCCTATAGAGCAGCAGCTGTAAAGCATTAAAATGCTTTAGCTGGCAGATATCTAGATTTTTGACTCCTAGCAGATGAGGACTTGTACTTTGAGGTGAGGAGAATAAAATTAAAGCTGTTTTCCTGCAAGCTTCCACTAAAAGAAGCTACACGCATAGGGTTTCTTAGTAGCAAGCAATGCGGTTAGATTTATTTAATGAGCTGTAATGGAAACTCTGCTCCTCAATTATTTATTTTTCTCAAACTTTAGTTTGCCAGCCATCCTTCACTACACAATAATTAGCTTAGAAAGAGGTCATAGTAAACTGGACCTTTTTAAGCCACCTCATCTGCTTTCTAGAAGAATCCTTCAGCCATAGCAACTGATCTTAAAGTAATAAATACAAGATGATGTAAAGTAAACTGGTTAGTTAATTTAGGCTGTCACAAAAAAAAGCTGAAGTAAACAACTACAATGGGCCCTCAGGTCCCTTAAAACACTAGAGAACATATTTTTAATACTCTCCAGCCATTGCCTAATGAACAATGCAGGTTTTAGATATCCCTTTATGAAGGGTGTACACAAGCACTGAAATGGTGTTTAAAGACACATAAAAAATGAATACTCAGAAAAGAGAAACATAAAGTGTATCCCATCCACATTTCTCTATGGATCCAAAGCAAGCTCTGTCACTAACAGTTGTCTAAAGTATCCCACATCCACAAGCCTTGGCCAGAAATGGAGATAACAAATTACTCTCTTTTCATAAACTAAAACTGGACATCTGCATCAGGTTTTATTTTATTGTTCCACTCCATTTGGTGCTCACTATCTAACAGAGTATGGGCAAGTTCACAAATTCACTCCTACACCAGTATAAATGCTCTGCTACCTGTAAGTTACACTGGAGTTTGGATAACAAACATCACATCTAGACTGTGGGTCACAACCACTTAAATGACTTTGAAGCCTGTTTCGCTTTGTAATATTTGTGCCACTACCAGCATCAGTGATATTCACCAAAGTCAAGTCACTTTCTACATGGAAAAATGACATCAGCATTGGCTTCCATCAGGAGCATTTTAATAGTGAAAGTCTTAGAACTTGTCACAGTGAGCAGTTCTTAGGCTATGGTCTTTATCCATCTGGTAGTGTTAAACCACAAGACAAATGACCAGGCCCACTGAGCATCATCAAGAGCCTGAGATTTAATGAGATACAGATATCAAAATGAGTATGTTTCATGACATTGTTTTCTCAGACTTCCAAGTTTCTTCACCTATAAGAACCAACCTTCTCCCACTTACCCAAGAGGAGATCTTGTTGACAGTTACTTCAAAGCTGTTACTTATGAGAGTCTAAACAGACCTGAGATAGTCCACAATGAATTCTAACAGCAAGGAAAAAACCTCTTTATTCTGTGACTTAATTTACAAAAATAATCTTTTTATCAGTTGTTTGAGACAATAGTTACCACAACTTCTACAGACCTTGAAAGCAACATTTAAGAAAAGGTTGTAGAAAAGCATAGTTGCCGTGGAAAAGCTTAGCTTTTTCTTTTTTTAAATACATTAAGGTAAAAAGCTTTAAAAGAATCATATTCAAAATTCAGTAAGACAGGCTGTCACCACTTTGCCCTAAGCACAGTCACTCCATATTCAGAGGTTTACTAACCAGATGTACTTGAGCACATTTAAGAGAAAAAAAAAAAAAAAAAAAGACTTTTACAATGCATGTGCCTAAAGATGAAAAGATAATCTCTTTAGCTGCATAAATCCTTTACTGTTCCATTTAAAGATCAAAAAGAACTCAAGTATTAAACTCTTTTCTATTTCAGAAACTAAGAACATGATTTCTTTCAATTAAGTCCTGGCAGATGTGGTTAATGGAACAGAGTTGTATTTGCTACATACCTGATGCTGCACCAAATGACACATTAATCACCCCTTGCCTTCTCCCTTCAATACACTACTGAGTGACTTCTGCCCTTCAGACCAAATTATGCTGCTTGTGGTTCAGCCAAGTAGCCTTACCCACATTTGTTTTTCCATTCAGATTATCCCATATGGCTACCTCCAGAATTACTTGTACTGCAATATAAAGAGAGATTTTAAAAGTCACAGGGATTTATCTTTAAAGGGGACAAAGGGGATTTGGCTGTGGCTCCCTCTGACACAGTGAACGGATGGGCTCCGAGACTCCCCTGCCAGTAAACTTTCAAGCAAGCTACAGTACGGTGTGGAGACAGCACAATGGTGCAAAGCAAAGGAATACAACTGGCCCTACGCAAGGGGAGAGGGCAAACGAAGGGGAAGATGTTGGTCAAAACCAAGGGCTGAGACGACACTGCTTGGGGAAAACACACCTTGGACTCCTTTACTAAAAGGCCTAAAAGCCTCTTGCTGCTGTTCAAAGATGAGCAGTGGCCACATGTCAGAGTCTGGGCTCACGATGCTTCGCTGTCTCCCAAATGTCAAAAAGCAGCTCGAATTCTTATTGCACAAAGTCC
>NW_009187566.1:40062-72312 GCF_000690835.1 Fulmarus glacialis
GAATAAGAAAAAATTTAAAATGGCTGAACAAATACATATTTTCAGGATTCCTAAATAGATATAATTTTCACTGATTAAAATAAGGCTCAAGGAAACAGGGTAATCTTGGAAGAAAGATGAAGCTGAAACCCGGAACCTCCCTAACGACCCCCCAAGGGAAAATGAGATCCCATACACCTTGCTTATAACAAAATTTTCTCCTCAAAATCAAATATAGCCAAGTATGCGTGCCTCTTTGATAACCACACCCTAACCGTGTTTAATCTAAAAGCCAGAAGGTTGACTTTGCAAATGTCATTGTCATATTGGGCTAAATATATACAAGTACTTCAGCTGAAACTGTTACTGCCTCCCAGTCACAGGTGCAGATTTTGACTGGTTACTGTAAGAAGGATGTTAAGGCTTCGTGTATTACCACTGTACAGACATACAACGCCATAAGGCAGACAGCCCAGCTGGGTTAACACTTCCAGAACAATCCTGATGTTTGGAGACCGCAGTATTTTCAGTGCTGCCACATTCAACTTTATTACTGTATCAACATAGTGCTTTGCATATAACGCATGCTTTAGAGATGACTGATGCTGCTGTTCTCATTCTTCAACAAGGGACAATACTTGTTCTAAAACACTGTCATTTAGACAAAAGTAGTCTTAAAATAAGTAAGAACAGGCTGTCAGTCAATATGCAAATAGCTGAATGCTGAAACGTGACTTTTATGTGAAATTTAAGCACTTAACGACAATCACTGATTTCTGTCAAGCTAAGCCATAAAATAAGATATACTTAAAGTACTTCTGAACCACCTGTGTGGCATGTACATTTTCCTCTGCACATAGTTAGCACCAAGTACGCGGCAAGATGTTTCTTTTAAATGACATTCAGCAATTAAGTCAGCCTTCTAGCACACAGTAAGTTTACAATGTCTTGAATAATTTAAAATTTTCGATTGCTGCGAAGGGTGAAAAGGTAAAAACCCTACCATGTTTTACATTAAAGGAAAGGCTGAAAAATACATGATGCCAGTTTGTTCCAGATAAACACACAAATGCAAAAAATTAGTTTAAGTTTTAGAGGTATTAGTGTTCCCTAGATAGTTATACCTTTTGGTGACTCGACAAGGGAATTAGGGCATTGGGGCATATAGGATGCTTGTGCAGCCCATTTTATTAGGTCTACTCTTCTGATACATTTGGATTTGCTCATTCTTAAGTTTTTCTTACCTATAAAAGGCATCTTGACTTTCAACACTGCCTCCCCATAACATCCTCCTGGACAAACTGATGAAATCTGGGCTAGATAAGCAGACAGTGAGGTGGACAGAAAACTAGCTGAGTTCTAAGGGTTGTAATCAGCAGCACAAAGCCGAGCCGGAGGCCTGGACTGTCACTAGCTGTGCACCCCAGGGGCCAATATCAGGGCTAATACCATTGCACATCTTCATTCAAGACCTAGATGACCGAACCGAGTGCACCCTCAGAAGGTTTGCAGATGATACAAGCCTGGGAGGCATGGCTGACTTTGACAGGCGAGAGAAATGGACCAACAGGAACCTTGTGAAGTTCAACAAAGGGAAATGCAAATTCCTGCACCCGGGGAGGGGTAACCCCATGCACCTGTACTGACTGGGGAGCCAGCAACTGGAAAGAAGCTTTGCAGAAGAGGATCTGGGAATCCTTGGGCACAAATTGAAGTACAGAAAATACTGCTTAAACATAATTTTTTTTTTTTTTTTTTTAAATTAAGTCACTGTAAGAGTGACTGAACAGCAGAACAGGTTCCCCAGAGACATTATGGAGTCTCCATCCTTGGAGATTTTGAAAACTTGAATGAATCAGATTTCGAGAAACCTGCTGTAGCTGAGCAGAGGGATTGGGTTAGATAATCTCCAGGCATCTTTTCCAACCTCAGCTATTTGTGATTCTGTATGTGTTCCAGTCCAGTCTCCGCCTCAAAGAGATCTCTTCTCCAAAACAGACAGAAGAGAGGAGAGTTTGACTTCTGTCTTTCACCCAGTAGTAATATATACTTGATGTTCCACTGCTGTACAGAGCTACCAAATATGTATCAGGTGAAAAGCAAAGAACATTTAGACAAGCATCCTGCAAAGAGAAAATGTGGCATCCTCTGCCCTCTGTTCCTTCAGCTTAAGGCTGTTCATTTATCTAGTGAGACACAGAGGACAGCTTTATGTTTGTTCATGCAAACTTAAGAGATAGCTTATACAGCAGAGGTATCCACAAGCTACAAGAATTAGATGGAGACCAACAATCCCTTTTGTACAAGGCAGGCACTAGAGATGAGTGGCTTGATTTCTCACAACCACAGCCAGATTCAGATTGTAGGTCTAGGGACTGAAGCAGACCCTGAAGAATCATGAACTGCCTGTCTGTTATTTGTTGTCTGCTATCAATAAAGAAATGCCATCAGAGCCGATACAAAAACCTACAAAAACTGACCTGCATTTCAACTTCTCTTCCCCTCCTCCCATTTCTATGATATAATGGAACCCACCTACCACTCAGCAGCACTGTAATTAAATAATCAAAAAGCAAACAAATTTCACATCTGACAGTCCCCAGGAGAAAACTGATATATGTGAAAAAAGCATTTTAGTTTACTTAGGGCCATTCTGGTAACAAAAAGCTCAGAGGGATATAATTAGTACCCTGCAAGCCAGCATATGAAAAGGCTTAACTTAACTGAGATCAGAACTAAAGAATAGCTATAGAAATTAAATGTGAAGCCACAAATCCACACAGGACTGCCACAGCTAAGCGTTTTTATGATCAGGAATTCTAAAGTCATAATTCACATGTACTGCACTCTGATTTCCGCTTATGCAGAGGGTAGGCGTTATTTTGGACCACCCTGAAATAGCTGAGGTTAATCCAAGGAGGTCAGTCTGTGGGTCTTTAGCAGTTCTCAGTAGCATACAGGAAGAGGCACACAACACCAGGCAGGTTAATTCTTATTCTCCAAGTCTGCTGAATGGGTGCCTCCCTCTTCAATCTGCACATTAAATCCCTACAATTGTTTTGAAATGCTTATGGTCAGGAGAAGAAAGTCCTTATATCACAGACTTCCCAACTAAGTTTGTGGGGAAAAAAAGCATAAGCTATCAAAGTCTTACTAGAAATGCTATGTTGATATTAGAGACTACTATTAGAGAAAGTAGAAAATAGCCCCACAATATTTACTCTGTTGTGACCAATGGCGCATGCTGGAAAGCAGCCTCTTTTAAGTTAACTCAACCTAACAAGGGAGTCCCCACAAAGAAAGATTCAAGTGTCAGCAAAGACAGCTGCTGGAGGTGACAACATGGACCACAGCTCAAGGCAAACTGGATGCTACCACTGTACTGCATTAGACTGACCCCACCGACAGGTAGCCTTTCCCAGAGCACTGTGGCTGATGTGGAATCCAGCACTAAATTTGTTTCAAGTAAGACTAGATTTTGATCATTTGCATTATACTACAGGCATGCAAAAAAAAATTCTAGACAGCAAGTTGTTCCAGCACGTTTTGATTTTTCAAATACAAAGCAAAGGAAACATTTCAAAAACATGACTCAAAGCTTTTGCTGCTTGCTGTTAAGATTTGCTGTCATCAGGACAGCCTTTTTTGGTTGAAAAATGTTTATTGCTAAAGGTCGCAGAATTGTCTCTCTGAAACAAATTAAGAAAAAAATGGCTGTTGACACTTCCAGATGATGATTCATCTGTCCAAGAGCTCCAATAATGCAAAGCAACACAGCTGTCTCTCAGGTATGCTGCAGACCACAGGAGCCACCAACTAACCCAGAAATCTGTCTTCACTCTCCTATCACTTTGTTAGCCAACTTCTCAACCCTCTTAGTACTCACACCAAAAATTCCTTACTCCCAAGCTTAAAAACAGATGAAAAACATATGAAAATAACATCTGTCAGAAAAAACACTGATGTGTGCAGTAGCCAGGTTTCCACACTTACTACTTTTATTAGCAAAGTCCTCTTTACTTCATGTGAAGCAAAGATTCTCCATGTATGAGACACACGGATGAAAGAGGCTGATGGATTGGCACTAACATCACTACCTACAGAAACCAGTGCAATAGCAGAATGAGAGCGCAACGCTAACAGAACCTCAAGGGCAGCTCGGCAAAGCCCAGTATGTTTAACCCTAGCACAGGTCAGTACACAAGAAATGCTAGCAAGAGGGATATAGCCTCCTTGCCAGGGAAAGCCAAGTTCTTGAAGGTTAGTCTTTTCAAAGAGTTATTAAAGTGCTAGAGGTCTGTTTAGACAACCCTCGAGTGAAAGGCCATCATGAGCTACAGCAGAGTATATCTGATATTTTATCTTGTCAGGGTCACCTCTTGATAAAAAAAATTAATAATAGATTTTTATTGAGCGATTATCCTTTTCATCTTTTGCTTTTCACTGGAGTTTAGGATGACTATTTACTGATCTCTTTGGGGAAGAAGCTGACATTTACTGTTCATACTATGCCTCTGTGTTCTCAAATGTAGCCTCTACTATCACCACGTCCAACAGTGATTCTATAATTTTAGAAGAAAGATGCTGTTACAAATTTATGGGACTAGCATTTGAAAACAGAAGCACAGCATTCCACCTTGCAGACAATGCAGAGGACTAATCATTTACAATTTTCAAAGAAAATCAAGAAATCTCTCCTCATTCTTTTTACTGCTCACCAGTTCTGTGGCACAGTGGTGATGATCATCAGCTCGGACACAGGGTTTTTATCACCTGCGCAATTTAATAATGAGAAACAGATAACCAGAGAGTGGCTTAACAGTCCAAATCCAAGAATGTGTCTTTTTCAAACACACAACATGCAAAGTAAAAGTTTTCCTGCAGCCTCCGCTCCTTCACACAGTTCAGTTTGGTGTGTTGAATTATCAATTCTCAGGTATTGGGTTGAAGTGTTGTTGTTTTTTTTTTTAAATACATACAATGGATAAATTAAAACCAGAAATTTGTAACCAGCAGTCTTTCAAGTCAAGATCACATGTTTAGGACTTAACAGCCTGCTGAAGACTAAGGATCTATTTAAACGCAGGGAGGGATGTGGAAGCCAACCCCAGCGTGGTTAAGGAAGAACGCTGACTGCTGGAAGAGGAGCAGCAGCCAGCAGGAAACGCTACAGTGCAGATACAGAACTGACAGCAGTGAAGGAAAAATGTTTCACCCTAACCAGTAATTGTCCCAACATGCATAGATCAACTGAGCTAGCAGGAAAACACTGGTTTAATTAAAAAAAAAAAAAAAATTATTAGCACTCTCTTTGCCTGTGTGTTGTTTTCTTCCCTTGACAATTTAGCTCACTGTCCAACACTAGTAGTCTTTTATATCCATCTATAAATAGATGCCACACACAAATTAATCTTAGGTACTTCCTGCAACCTTTCTATGAAAGATGGATGACTGACAGAGAAGAGCTTGCATCTTATCAGAGGCAGGTGGAACAGAGCAAGAGCAAGCTGGGTGGACGAACAGCACATGTACAGACTGACGAGGAGCAGGGGTGGGAGAGCCAGGAGTGCTCTCTTTCGCCTGGACAGAAGGACATATCTAGAGAACAGGGAAAATAGATCCACAGGAAAACAGATTTCATTATTTCCACTTCTCTCAAAAGAAACTTGTTTGTACAATTCAGCTGTGGTTACACATGAGCTTGTCTAATTTGCTTCTAGGCTGAGTAGCAATAAAGAGACCTTGTTGGGAGGGTGGTGTGTTTTTTTTTTTCTTCCCAGCTTAGTCTGAAAATCCTCTAAAGAAACACTTATTTCATATAACATTGATTTGTTCAAACCACCATGTCTTGCTTGCAAACTAATTAGAGACGTACTTTACAACAAATACTATAGCTGTTGGATAGTGCTTATGTGAAAGTCAGTATAGGTCAGAACACTAAATACTCATGAGCTTGTTTCCAAGCTCATTTTAGGACCTTCCTACGTATCAGATTTTTGGAGGTGTATCCTTTAGTATCTGTGTAGAGAGCTCTTTTCTCCCAGTTGAGTAATTTCAGTGGCAGGACTCTTGAAGTCTGCAGCTGATAAAGCTAAATAGTCTTAGTAATTTTAAAGGAGAAAATAGAGTTGCTAGATCTGATCATAACACCTTAAAGTCACTGTACCCTCTTCAACACAGGAGAACACCAGCTACTTCAGAGGACTTTCCATGTGATCGTTCTAGCTATGCAATATCTACATGATAGAGGCATTCATTCCTCCTTCACTTGATGGCCTTTTCCACCATAGCAAGGGTGCCAACTACAAGACAAAGTAAATTCTAGCTTAATTTATATCACATAGCATTTAAATGGTTCAGAGAAAAAGATCTTTTGCCTTTCTGCTGCAGAACAAGCAAATTCAGCAACTACATCTACACATCGCTGCTTCAATTACAAGTGGTCGTTCCATTTGTGGTGATGCGTTACGCCAGCGACTACACGTCTTTGCATGTAGCACTTAAACCCAATCCCAAATGACTACTCCTGGCAATGCAGTACAAAATAAGGAGTGTAGTTGCAAGCAAGAGCGAAGTTTTGGATGTTGCAGATTTACTTTTCAGGAGCACAAAATTCAGGAGAAAAGTAAGCCAAATCATAGGCAGTCCGAGGTGGAAACCTTTTACCAAGGCTTCTTTTACCATTTTCTGTGTCTAGAAAAAAAAAAATGCAGAATGTGAGGAGTGAGCTATTCCCCCCACTTTTTTTTTTTTTTGTATTCCAAGTGTCAAACATTTAACCCTGGGGTTAAATGTTAAGGGCTACACAGGCCTTAGCAGAATATTAAAACCAGCTTCCCTGTTTATTCACATAGTCCAAAACGCAGGACAGCCCATGCCATCAGCAGCTAAACCAGCACAAACTGAATATGGAACATGAGATTTTTTGCTAGACTTTTGGCCTTTCAAATGTACTGGAGCAAGGTTCACCTGAGCTCTGCTGTTGGCAAGTAAAAAAAACTCAAGTCATTATACACACATTTGCAAGTTCATTGATCCCTTAGGTAGGTAAGGATAGGCAGGTAAACATAGGTGGAGATGTTACATATGAATTATCATACCTCTGTCACTGAAGTCATCCACCAGCACTATCTCTGCTATCAGCTCAGGAGGGGAGCGGTTTAGGACACTGTGCACTGTCCGGAGGAGAGAGGACCATCCTTCGTTGTGGAACGGTATTATCACGCTAGTGTTCGGAAGCTTCTCCAGGTACAGCTTATTCTTGCAGCTGAACACAGATAGAGTAAATCAAAAGGCGGTGCCAAAAAAACACTAGCACTTCCATATTAATTATCATCAAGTGACTTAGTTCATTCTTTACTCCTCAGATTGATGCAAAGTGCCTGAAAAAAACCCACCAACTTTCAGGCCTTATCAAGCCAGTGTTGACCTAATCTAGTCTACCTGGTCAAAAAAAAAAAAAAAAAATTCCGTATGAAGTGGGGAAGTTAATGGCCAGTGACACTTAGCAACACAGAAAGTCAGAAGGATCTATTAGGTGCTGAAGCTGCTTTTAAAGGAAACTCCAGTTATAGCTTAAGATACAAAAGTCTCTAAAATACTTGTTTTCCCTGTCCTTGTACCTCAAAGATCACTAGGAAGAGGAATTTCTATAAAGTTGTTTCAGAAGTTGAATGTATCTCTTCTAGGCATTATCAGTACATTGGTTTAGCTCACTTATTCCTAGTTTTCAGTGAAGCAAATCACTCTAATCATATGTATAACTGTCATCCAAATTTTTTAAACAAAATGTGCAGGAAGTAAGGATTTTGTGTGACAGCACCTTCCCTAAACAGTCCCAGAAGTTCAAGACATTGTGAACAATACACAGAAGAGACAGGATAATAGCACGGTAAGAACTACTCAACAAGGAAACCCATCTCTCTCAGTAATAGATCAACCTCCAACCTCTACCAAAGGCTTCCTTTGTCATGCTGGACAATTATTTAAATCACACTTTTCCTAAACAATTAATCTTGTCTTCCTCATTTTTCAGCAGGTCTAGTTTGACACCTGGGATGAGTTCTGCAGACAGAAGTGAAAAAGGCTGGGCTTTGAACACAAAGCACTGCAGAACTTGGATGAGCTGGAGAGCCAGGTCTGCAGAGACCCCACATGGACCCCTTGAATTTGTGGGTATTTCCCCACAGCATTAATCTTAATTTTGAAATAGGGGTAACGCTCTCTTGCCTTGTGGGGGTGTTTTCAAGGTAGCTTCATGAAGAAAACTTGAACCGCAGCAATAAGTGCAGTGTTTATTTTCCTGCAGGTGTGGCCCTAAGTGGAGTTTGAAACTTCTTAAACAGGTAACATCTAAGGCCATAGTGAGCAATTGTAGTTAAAAAATACCCAGCAGCTGTTCACTAGGGGACAAAAATCCATTATATTCCTAGAACCCCACATGTCCAGTGGCTACGTGAATAGAGATTTTTAGAATATATTAGTGACACTGCCAGCAGGACAGGCTGCCCTCATTCCACTAGCAGGGGAGGAAGGACATACGCTGCTCCCTGCCCTGCCACAACACTGGACCTCTTGCACAGCCTGCACCGGAGCTGATTTGCAGACTCTCTCCTGCCAGGCACTCAGCGAGGCTATCACTACATGCACAGTGCAGCGCATGCACACACGCAGTAATTCCCTCCCTGTTCCCCGGAAGGGTAGATGGGAATGAAAGCGGCTCTGGCAGTGGCAGCTTTTTCCTGGTACTTTTCCCAGGGAATGGAGAAGGATGCACCTATGTTATACAAGGTCAATAAATCTGTGGTTACAGGAAGTTACTTCGGTGCCTGCGTGAAAGGACAGTAGCTTATTCTGGGTCTAATGAATTGTCTTGGGGTGCTGCCAAGAGCTTGCAGGCTGTGGCTGCAATTCACAGATGCAAGATGCAAAATAAAGCTGCATGGACTGCTTTCATCCAGCCCTTGGCATTGCAATCTTAACCTTCTTCCGAGATAGCTACTAGCTATAATTCTGTTCCAATATGAAACAAGAGCCCCCAAATCTCTTCTAACTCTTCTTAAACTGGAATTCTCATTTTCTGACTAACTTTAGCTATTAAGTTTAAACATTAAACATGGAGAGAAATTGTTTCCCTCCAGCTACTACATCTACAATTGCTTTACAAGACTTGCAAAATTAGTATTTAATATTAAAAAACCCAGAAGCACTCAAAGGAAATGTTAGCAGGGGAAGACACGACTGTTGAAACAAACAATTGTATGTGTGCACCAGGTAGATCCAGTACATGTCCTCCCCCAGCCCCTTGATTCCCACAATTAACAGAAAGCAGAGGGGACACGCTATTTGGTATATAAAGGTCCACACAAACCATCTCAGAAGTGAGCAAACACATTGGCTGCTTCTTTGTCCTTCCCCACCCAGGCCAGCTGTTGGGGAGAATCCCAACTGTTGCTCCAAAGCTTAGGACAGGACAGATGCCGCATTTTTCCCCAGTTCACCTTCTCCTTACACTCCCCACTGTCTGCAATGACATCTCCAAACGACAAAGTCTCTATTATCTCTTACCATACGTAAAAGGCTAGGTAAAGTAAAGTGCTCTGAAACACAGCTCCTTTCTTTCTAGAACGCTCTTTATGGACTTTGTCTCAGCCTAACTTCGTTCTAAATTGGCCTCATCAACCTCCCAAATAACACAAACCATACCATTTCAAGTATATCTTTTTTAACGGGCACAGGGAATGCACAACAGACCTTTTCAGTCGTGAATTCCTTTACTGCAAATCTCCATTTTACGTAACCCCACTCCCTGCCCAGCTAATCCTAGCATCCATTATACACACGCTGTTTATCCTCTCCTTGAGACCTCCACAATTATAAACTTGCTACATTGGAGGAAAGGATGTGTCAAGCAACAAGCAAACCCGCTGCAGCGGCATCATTAATCACAGCTTAAGTTGTGGTGACCCAGACACTTCACTTACTAATTTTAACTGGGGACTGGAGTTAGAAGTTTCACATTTTAAAAAAGTTTAAATTGCAGAATTAGCAATGAGGAGTCAGCAACTTTGGGAAACAATGGGGAATGCGAGGTAATATATTAAATCCTCAGATGAGGAAATACTGGCATTGTCAGAACCCGCGGCAGCACCTGTACATGGAGGCCAGATATAATTTAGGTTAGCAAACTCAAACTGTATTTCCTAGAACTTGAGTATGGGCTGATCAACAAGCATCTTCAGTTACCTGATTTATCTCTACATTTAAACATTTCAGCTGCATGCCTAAAACATTTATGGAGCTATACTCACTACTCTGGTTTATGAGTATATATTGAGAAAGGGTATCCAAGCCAGTGTATTTGATTAGTTTGCTGTGACAGCTGAAGAAGTAATCTCTCAAATGTGCAGCTAACAAATTATAAAACCTGACTTGTGGAAATTGTATGTCATGAATAAAGTAGATGTTGAATTCAGATTCACTAAATTGTGATAAAAATAGCTTTACACAAAACAAGCTTCCATTCAAACGTCTAACAATGCTTTCAGATTAAGAACCGCACAAACAGTATTTAAAAAACCTCTTAGCTTTGTATAAACAAGGGTTAAGTCCCAACTGAAGCACTTTTGCTAATGAAAAACTCCTGGCTTGCACAAAATCCAGTTTGACACCATCCTAAGGGATAATGTCCAAAAAGAGATGAACTCAAAAGCCAGCATTCATTTGGAACTAGTTTCTACTCGTAAACCCTGATGAGGTTTTTATGAGTAAGATGTCTAAGAAACTAATCCGTAAATCAGAAGGATTTCTGCTAAAACTCTTCATACATAGTTGTGTGGAGCTACTCAAACCTTGTTCGCTCCTGAGCATTTCATGGTCGCTTCCAGCTAGTGGCCAACATAAGAACTGGACAGAGTGTTTAGCGACAAAGTCATCATCTGACTACACTTAGGGCACTTGGCAACTGAGTCAGACATTTACATCAGTTTCCACTAGAGAAAGAAATAGCTCCACCTTATTAGTTGCTAAAAGTTGTTGGCTACGTCAGTGGGCTCAGGAGCTGAACTGTCAAGTTGCGGGAGGCGAAGGAAGTAGCCACCTCTAGGTTAAGTTCAAGATCTCTTCTGCGCAGGGCTACAAGTTTTTGGTAATTTTAAGTGTTTTGGAATCAAAAGGGGATTTCTTTTCCCCCAGATTTGGTCTCCTCTATTTCCTGTTGCAATTACTATACACTATCCTTTATTAAGGAGACAGCAGGACCCAGCTGTGAAAGGATTGTATTTGATGAACAAAGGTACAAGAGTCCATAATAAAAAAATACACTCCTGCAGATGTGGTAATTTAGGGCTTGTAAACTTTCACTCGTAGAAATGCAAATTATATACTCACTTCGGATGTCTGATGTCTGGAAGGGAACGATTCAGAGAAATTTTATCACTCACAAAGATATTAAAGCCATTTTCCCTGTATGCCTGGTCCACTCGTTCTGCATCAGTCATTGGGTAAGGTTTTCCCTGTTCTCCATTTCCTATAGATAGACAGAAAATAAACGTGCATCATTACTACTAATTGGTGCTTAACTGTCCAGAAACTAATCCCTATATCAAAAGAAGAGCAGTCATCTTACAGCCCTTTGAAAATTCCTTCATTAGTTTTGTGCTCTATGTCATTTTTAGTACTGGGTCAACCATGTCAACCTAACAATTTTATTTGATAGGCAGTTTTGCTACAAACCATTCAGCTGTGCAAATCGCAGAAGTTAGAAGTCTTCCTTCCAACCTCAGAAACAAATGAAGGGGCTATGGCAACGCTGTGGAGGATCTATAGAATGTTTTTCGTTTCACTGCAGGAAGAATACATATGGTTTGAATACCTCATACTGTTGCTTTCTTCAGCACAGATGGATATGTATATTTAACAACCTGGGCTCTTGCACAGAGGGGGTAGAGCCCTTGCAGACACACCAGTGTAAAGCTGTGATGTTCAAAATGGGCCCTTTTATGTCATGCAAGACAAAACCCAGAACTATGGAATAAAACTTGCATGAATGTTATGATCTAGAACATTTTTCTTATCCCTCTTCTCCCTTTCTGGATCTCCCATTTTTGGGAGAGGTACAGGCATGTGTTTTTTGGTAAGTTTTTTTAAAAATCAATACTGCACCTATCCTAGAAATACCAAGATGTTACCAACATATTTTCACCTCAAAATTATTATTGTGGAGTTGGGGGAAAAGGCTTTAACTAGGATTAACACACAGTAATTGTTGCATCGTGTCAAGAACATCATCTTGACCCTGAAGTTGAACATTCTGTTCTGCACTCAGCCTGTCAAATAAAATCAAACTAAATTACAATTTGTATTAAAACATTTTTATAGTAATCTTACATACCTACACGCTCAGAGTCCCTCCTTATAGCTTCTTTGTTATGCCAGTCCTTTTTCCTTTGTCCATCACCAAAGTAAGGGTCTTTCTTTTGCCTCACGTATGATGCCTTTTAAATAAAAGATTGGATATATTAAATACACAGCCTCAACAGCCTCCCCTTCCTGTAAGAGGAGATTAAACATCTTCCTTAAGGTAAGACCATCACAAGCAAGCAGATTTTAGCCTAAAAGGGGTGAGGGAGGAAACAAGTTTTACTTGCCTCAGAACAGTACTTTACCTATAGCTGTTAAGTGATATTTTTTTCAGGGCACCATCATGTATGCAGACCAGTATTCTTAATCAGGGTATTAAAACCTGCCATTTTCATTTTGAAAACATCCAATACATCTTACATCCTATTTAATTAACAATAAAGCTGTAATGGGAGACCTATTGCAGGATCATTATTAATGAGCACACTACTATACCTGAATAAAATAAAAATAAGATTTAAAAGGTCATTTATTAAGACTCTTGCTGCTCAACTTAAAAGCAAATTTTACACAAGGCATGAGCCTGCACTGAACCCAATTAGAGCTCCTCTTTTCATGATGTTGTTCCTGAAATTCAAAAGCAATGGGTGCTTTGGGAACAAGTTAGCAAATGAAAGACAGGGTGAATTCAAGATCAAAGAGACTGTGGTGCGTGGAAAGAAAACCATGATACATCTCAAACACTGACGTCCCCAAAATCCAAGGGAAATATATATATATTTAAGTAGGTTTTAGGGTTAAGAAGAGAACATCTCTGAAAGTGAGTTTTCAATTATGTTGTAATATGCTGGTAGAGTATAAATGCAAGTCATTTGTAGCATCGTTACTGCAGAAGTAGTTACACAAAGAACTTAGATGTTTTTCCCTTCTAATTCTTCATGACCTGCAGAGAGAACTCCACAGGCTGGAACTTCCTAGAAAGAAAAAAAAGCTCCCCTCCTTGGAGGGCAAGAGGTTTAAAGTCTCACTAATGGGTCAATCAAATCAAACAACCACCAAAAAGCAATGGTTGGCATAGTAACCTTGCAGGGTTATCAGCCATCTTTGGCATCTGGGACACAGATGTCATTTGCCTGACTAGTTAAATTACAAACTCTTCATTTTCATGCCTAGATTTGTCTTGGGAAAATAGGCCATTTGGACATTTTACTTGTTATTCCAAGGCACTAGACTTCAGCCTGATGCAGTTCACCTCACTGCAGTCTGACAGATGAGCTCTGGTGAACCTCGCTGTGAAGGTTTTGCAGATTATCCCCACTGCATCACCCCTCTTGTACAACAGTCAGCGGGAAGGGAGCCCTGTGTATTAGCTTACAAAACCGTCAGTGAAGACAGGTTTCAGCTAAGATGTCAAAGTGAACTAGAGTGGTTGAATCCAGGTACATGCTCTGCTCCACCTGCTGTTATGCGTGGTAACCCTTAGCAAAGGAACTGCATGAAAACCTTGAGTTGTGCTGGGTGTATTACCATGCCAAAGGGTAATAAACCAGTGGTCTAAAAGTAATAGAGCTCAATCTGATTAAAAGCTGGCCTGTGAACTATTCGACTTTTTTTTTCCCCCTCATAAGAGATTTTAAATCAATCTAGATCCTTTCAATCACGGATCATAAAATGAGTTACACTCAGCTTCTTGACATTTTGCAGATGGTAACATACCTGGCAGAAGTCAAGTTTCATCCACGAAACCAGACATTCAGTTACACATTTCAGTTAACTAATATCAATACTCAGAGCATTCTCCTTCCTGCTCCCTGCAATTTAATTTTATTTTCACCGAAGGAAAGCTGATGGGCACTCAGTATGGACAAGCTAGTTCATGATGTGAACAAGTATTAAGGAACTTCCACTTGTGCCACCTGGAGCTAGCAAGGATATTCTCTGAAACATACTTATGATGCAAGAAATGGAGGGAAAGGAACTCTCAGGGCAGCACGGGAAGAGCAGGACCACACTATGGGATGCAATTAACAGTGATGAAAACCAGACAACTGCCAAAAATGATGGTTAGCAGGAAAGGACAGTTACACGCAGAAGAAAAGTGACCACTTTAAGAAAAATCTCAATAAAGCTATATTTAGATAGTGTGCTTGATTCCTTAATTGTCATCATCTTAGTTATCTGTTCTTTTATTTTCCACTCTGATAAAGTTATATGAATCAAAAGCAATAGTTCATTTTTATGTTGTTAATTACTGTCCCTTTAGCACATGAGCTCTACTCTTCTAAATCCTTACTTCTGTTCAAATACAGAAACTGGTAGTGTACTTTCCTGAATTTCACTCTGCACCTATCAGGACATAAAATGATGATCGCCACCAGCAATCCAATGTCTTCAGTTCACCTCTGTGTGCACGTGTTCAAGACTTGCATTTGCTGAGGGAAAAACTGCAAAAGCCTCACCAATTCCCATCATGCAGGAGAAGGTAAGCGCAGTTCCAGAGCAGCAGAGCTGTGGTGAAGAATCGCGCTCTCCCTTTCTGAATGGGCTCACCTGAACTCACCAGATATAAATATTAAACTAAATTACTTAACCTGCCTTGTGGTTTTCTAGTCATCCCATTAAACACCACTGTTCTTAAGTGAATTTCTACCTGCTGATAACGAAAAAGTACTTTTAAGTGTTAAGATGAACATGTGAGCCAAGAACCAAATGTGCAAGAAAGCACTGGGAGGGCAAACTGAACATAGTGGACAACAGCACTTCTGGGGAAAAACTAAGAATGCAGCTAGTCCTTGGGTCAATCTGAGGCTGGTGTCAGCAATGCGATCACAGAGTAGCTTGAAAAACATACAGGGTATATGCCAACACCAGCCAGAAACCTAATGTTTGCTCCACCGCAGGAGGTTGCTGCTGCTTTTGCATAGCGGGTGCGAGTAGAGGTGGTTTGAGATGCTTCCTTGGGGCGTGGTGAGCCAGGGCATGGTGTGGGCAAGGGGTAGGCAAACCCAACTTCAGCATCTACCCGTGGCTCCATCTGACCTAATGTTCACATGAATAATTTATGCAAACTCTACCTGACTTTTGCTAGCTCGTGCCAGCTAATGTGAACAGGTCTGGATGACAGCTCTGTGACAGACAGACAGTAGAAGTGACAGCTTGGTTATTTTTGGTGTAAAAAGGATCAAATTTTCAGCATCATGAAGCAGCCACCCTGTGCTACTGCACAGTTCAGCACATCTACTTGTCTGGCCACCATAGTGGTTTCTCATTTTTCAGACAACATGCCACCTTCCCAATCATCCCCACTAAATAACCCACAGAGCACACTACCGTTCTGTGAGATTTTTGCCTGTTCTGCAAGATCCCTGCTTTGCCAGGTCTGCTCACAAGCCAGTTTCCTCTCCAGGATACTCCCCTGCCAGGAAAAGTCCTGGAAAGCTCTCGCAGACCAGAGCACCTCCTTGCCAGGAGAGTTTTGCCAACTTTCTGAGCACTAGGCTTGTGCACAAGTGTCATACTGGGCACAGGAACAACTTGGCAAGTCTGAAACCTCAATATTTTAAGTCTCTTTTGTCTCTTGTTTATAGCACTCTGAACTGAATGAGTACACCAGGAGAATTGTTTACAACACCACTATCCCTTCTGCCATTTGCTGCGATTCAACACGTGTAAACCCCTTACCAGCAGTCACTCTAGAAATCCCACCCACCACTGAACAGGAGAGCATTGTAAGAGTGTCTAGGGATTAGATCTAAAATGAGAAATGCACAGTGCACCTCTGAGCCTCACAACACCCACAGTGCACATGGTAATGCAGCACCCTATGCCAAGCCCCTACGAGGTGACCAGGGGAAGTCAGGCACCTGGGAGAAAAAGAGGAAAAAAGAGACCCACCAGCAAAAAGACATCCAAGCTACCTAACAGGGCACTGGTAAGAGCGTTTTAAATCCCACCTCTTCTTGTGACTCAGGCAACTTAAACTAGAATTGCAGAGGCACCACCCTTCCCTCTGAACTCTAGTCTGAAAAAGTCCCTTAGAAGATACCCGTCCACTGCTTCAGGTACCTGTGTGGATTGCTTTTCTTTTGAAATACGCTAATGGGATGGATCTTGAGCTGCCCTCCACAACAGCTCTCAGAAGATGGGAGACAAGTTCGAAGTATACACTGAAGGATTCCAACATCTCCAGCATCCTCCAGAGAGAAGCCACACCACTGGCTATCAGCTGTTTCAGGAAGGGCACCTCATGCCATTACAAAGCTGTACCACCAAAGCAGCCAATGCACATCAGGCTAAGCAGCATTAAAGCCATAAAGCTAAGCAGCAGGCTAAGCCATTAAAAAGCAGTTCCAGCCATCCCTGCTCAGGGTGAGCATGCCCAGGCTTGTTTGTGCACTCAATGTAGGATGACGTGAACAGGGAAGTAAATTTTCTGCCCAGCTTCAAGCCATTCTTCAGAGGGGTCAGCAATATGCATTTAAATACCCTCAGAGCAAGCAACCACCCGACGCAAGCAATTTAAACATTGAGATACTGAGTGAAAGCAGGCAGTAGCACACCATCCTCCAGTGCTGTTATAAAAAGGAAAAAAAGAAGTCACAGAGACTGCCACTGTATTACGTACAGAGCCCAAATCAGGCAGGCGGACAGCAGAAGATCTAGTAGATAGATGTATTGCTTCTCTCAGTCCCAAATAAACTTATGCATGAAAATGTCTTCGAGCTGGGCTAAGCTAAACCCTGTCAAGGCCACACATATCAAGAGAAAAACTTCAGTAATTTGTAAACTGTAAATTAAGCAAGAGGGGAAACTATGGAGTACACGCATCAGCTATTCAGAACTTTCCAAACTGTAGTGTTGGACTTTGGAGGCACACGGAATAGGAGTTATCAATCCTAAAGTCCTGAGGAACAGGCTCTGTACAGCTCTCAGTTTTGGAGACTTAGAAGGACCGACTTTTCCTCATGTTGGCACCGGCAAAGTAAAAATGAAGACTGTGTAGGGTGACTCATTATCTGTTCCTCTGCCTGCGGTGCTCACGATGTTACTGCCCTGTACAACTAAAGCCAAACAAGATTCACACAAGATAAACAGAACATTAATCTCTGTTGGATCGACATACCTCTCTTTAAGTGGCTTTTAAAATCTTGAAGGGTAGACATAGCTGCAGATGGTCATGACAGACATGCTGCATTCTGGAGCTTTTTTGGTCTTGGGCAGAGCAGTTACATTAGTCAATCCAATTCAGAAATGCTCCATTAAATTTAATTCAGATTGGCTAAATGTTAAGAGGTTAGAATATTTCTAACTGCATCCCTTGCAAGGAAACATGTAACGCTTACATTGGTTTTGCAGGTCGTTATTAAAACACTGTATCTGAGAATTCTGCTGTGAGTCAGTGACAAGTTCTGTCAACAATGTCTGAACATTAATTTTGAAGTGACTTTCAGTGCTAGAAAATGAGTATCAGTGTCTTTGCTTCAGTGACCTTGCCAGCACCCGCGATCTGCATAGCCCCGAAGGGAAGGTGTAGCTGCAGCAGGCTGATTAGCATCGTATTTCTTGTTAAGAATCGCACTTTCAAGACTAACTTAATTTCAGCAGGCTACCAAAAAAAGTCAGTGTGAACGACAAAACATTGCCTTCCCCCCCTCAACTGCAATTTTTATGCTCATGTCATCACTATTAGCAGAGCAGTGTGTAAAGTTGCGGGCAGCATACCATCACGGGCAGAGGGAAGATACGCGTATATGTGCTCAAAGTCTCTCTCATTGTGAAAATGGGCAGGTTGTTGACATTGATGTTATTTTGGAAGCTCCTTTTTTTTTTTCCCCTTTTTTTTCCTCTTTCTTTTTTTTTTCCCCTCTTTGTAAAAGATGTCTGAGCTCTAGAAATCCAGACACAGCACACAGGGACCAGAATGTTGCTTTTTTTAGTTGTTTCCTTCAGGGATGCTGCATGGGATTTGACTCAATTATGCAAATTACATAACTTGATGATACCCCTTCAACAGACGCTCTAGACTGTGATATCTTAGCAATCTGCAAAACACAGCAAGTTTCCTAGGACTGACTTTTGCTTTAACTACTAAACAAGCATCTCATTTGCGGGGAGCTATGTCTTACCCATAATGCTATATTTCATGTCAATTTTCACTTTTATCCTAATTTCTCATTACTTCTAACTGCATAGCAGGAGGCATAATGTTTTTCTTCAAACCCTACCAGCACATCCCCCCTTATCTGCATTTTAACTGTGGAATACAGTGGCCATTGTTTAAACATCGCAGTTATCAATGCTGCATGGTTAGGGTAAATTGGCATTATGGATCTGAATTTCTGTCCCTATAAAAGAGAATAGCAAGGCAATTGCCTTTGCAATTTTCTGTTTTGCTCTACCTTAGCTTCTCATTTTGCAAAAATCTCTTCTTTTTTGAAATGGTCAGTTGTCAATAGCAATGCAAAACAGAGATTTCAAAGCATGAAGGGTTCATTATGATCATCTAGTCAAGCTATGTAAGTGCATAAGCCATTGAATTTTATCCATTAACTCCTACAGCAAGCCCATAAGTTCTATTTCAGCTCAAGCACATTTTCTTTTCCTTAAGAACTGGAAGTTGTTTGCCACTAAGGAGTGATTACTTCTCCAGCAATATCTTAAACTAATCTCCTGCCTGCTTCTATCCTTCATTTTTTAAAAACTGAAAATGAAAGGCATATTAAGTAATACATTGAAAATGGATTTAGACAGATTGCTGTAAATAAGCCCCTTCTGTTGTCTACCATGCTGTTACTTAACATGCTGCCAAAGCAATTGATCAGCGTTCAAACGCCAAATGCACAAAAATGGAATTTTAATCTTTTGTTTAATCACTATTTAGTGTGCCTGGCTCCAGCCAGAATAAAAGAAAGGTGAATGGAGACGTAAGCCAAGAGTTTTCTGTACATGAGGAAAAAAAGATTTGCTGAAGTGCATACGCTAATCATAATGCTGTACAGATCTCAAACCCTGTTCAAACTTTTTTTGGTTGATTTTTTTTTTTTTTTTTTTTAAAACCAAGGAGCTATGATCAGACCCTAGAAGCTATGATCTTTGGAGATACTGTTAAAAGGGGGCATCTGCTCCATCCTAGGTCTCTTCATTTATCCCAACAGCTCAGCAAGTATATCTTGCATTTATATCCTACAACAAGATGCCGAAGATGACAAAACAATCCAGAAAAACAACAGGCAAAGATAGAGCAAATAGAAACCATTTCTCTATTTATTAGGTGGACTCAGTGGAAGGCTCAAGAGCGTGCACTTTGGGTATAACCTAGTTGTCACGATCTGTGCCATTGCAAAGCAGAAACAAGAAACACCTGTAGCCAGTTTCTCTCCAGTCTTCCAAAACCTAGAGTACACGAGGGGTTTCAGAAGGCAAGAAACATGAAAGAACCCAGGTCTGGCAGAAACCAGGAGGAATCCTCCCTCTCACTGCAGCAAGAAGGCCAGGTTTAATGATTGTGGGACCATCCACGCTAAATGTAGGTAACCCTTTCATAAATAAATAAATACCAAGTCTTATTACACCATGAGGAAATAAAAATCTTTTTTGGTTTGTCAGAGATCTATTAGCATGTGTTGAACAACAAATTGGTACAACACCCACACAGCACAAACAGCATCCATCCTTCGTACTGGCATGAAAACAGCTGAGCATTGCAGATAATCTAATGAAAAAAAAAAAATATCTCCAACATCAGCTGGAGGCATTCGTCCTACATCAGGAAGCTGAGCATAACCTTGATCAGTCAAAGTTCTTAATTTTCGGGAACAGGAGATAGCATACTACTAGAAAAAGAAAGCTGCTAAAATTGCCTGTCGTGTGATCTACCCAAGTGTTTTCAAAAGGTTAATTTTTGAAGCTATTTCAGTCCATCAAAAATTTAAAAGCTACATTAACATAATCCATACCTTCAACATTTCAGGAACTACTAAAAGGGAACACAGGACTAAATGGCAGCAAATCACGTGGAATGATTAAGTGCTTTCAAAGACAAAAAAGCCAAGTACATCTTCACAGCTGTGTTGCGACTCAGATCCAAGCAACACGTTCAAACCAGATCTAAAAGTTTCCTGCACAATGCCACGATGCTACCATTTGGCCATCATCCTCTTCTCTCCCACCTGAAACACCAGTAACATTGAAATCCACATGTTCAGATTTGTGCTTTTCTTTGAGAAAGCCACACTTCGGGGTATGGAAATAACCTGCCTGATTCCTTCAGAAATTAGAGCTACAAATACTGCGGGCACTCCTGGATCAGTCCTGACCCCGTGTCAGCTAATTAAACCACATCTGGACCAGAACCAGGTGAACAGATCTCTGCATACAGACCCAGAGCAGAGCCTTTTCTGCAGAATACCCAGGGACACTCGGTAGCTGATTACAGAGCTATTAAAGAAATATGTTCCTTGCAGGACACCAGGCATGCAGCTCCTTGGTGGACAGGACAGCCTACTGCTTAAGCACTACCCAATTTTAGCTGACTCTGTACTTTTTAATGCAGAAAGCTTTTTGTGTCAAGTGCTAGAACAGTACTTGCTTGAACAGAAACTTTCCCCCCCCCTCTTTAAATTCCTTCAGTTAACAAGTTTTATTCAACTTCAATTGCTGAAAATCCCTTAGCACAAACAAAATTTTATCTAGCAAAAAGTCCTGATTAAAGACATCAGCTGAGGACAGCGATATGACATCCAGCTTAGTCATCTATCTCTACCAAACACCTTACACTTTGTTCTTCACTTAACTTTAGAAATAATATTACAGTCTTGCAGTGTTTGCTGTTCTAAACTTACTATTTGACTAATACAATCCAAGCCTCCAAAGGCACACAGTGCCTTTCCAAAGTCGGCGCAGAGCACCAAGCGGTGAGTTCTTCCCCAGGTTTTAGCACACCTTGTGATAGCACAGCTGTTTCAGTCTCAGACTTTTCTTTCAGCTGTCAAAAACCCAGCTGGCCTAGTTTTAGACTTCAGAACAGGACTCGTTGCTTTAATTTGCCCACAACAGCTTTCTCATCTTTTCTGTTCACTAAAATGCTTACAGAAATTCCTATCTACAGAAATGCTCCATTTCCCACATAGTAGCATGTCTCAGGGATCTGCTCAAAGCTGTGGAATAAGCTCCTGCAGGCATTTAGTTGCATCAGAAACCTCCTCATTTTCCCCCTTAAGCAATAGGCACATTTCTTTGACCTTGCTTTAACATACAGCAACACATTATAGAATTCCCAAACAAGACGTCACTCCCCAGGCCACCCTCCAGTCGAGATGGGAGACACAACCCATTACTCACCCCGCCTGAGGTACGACAGCCAGGAGGGGCTTTGACAGTGAATACATGAAGTATGAAGATGTAGACAAAAGTAATCTCTGAACTGCCATTCCAAATGAGATTAAAGACTTCCCACCCCTCCCACCTTCCCTGTCTGCTTTACATGCTTTCTGGAAACTTAAAACTAGGTGAGCTCTCCCAAGGAATATGTAATATTTTATCGTGTGTCCAAGAGCTGTTTTTTGACCGCAACTCCCAGCAGAAGCTACGAGGATGAAATCTAGAGATGTACATTGTTTTCCACAGCATTTAGTGCTATGAAGGTGTCTTAAATAGAACAAGCCTTATATTCACTGAAAGTAGAGTGAACAAGTTGGTTTGGAGATCAATTTAAGAAATGGACATTTGAAGCAGAACCCTCCAGATGTCTGCATATATCCGCGCTCCATTTAGCAGGAGTAAACGGCACACAAGCTGTAGTGGTTTCCTATAAGGACATACTTCAGAGCACCGTTTCTGAAATCTGACTTACCAGTTAGATTTACAGATTATGCTGCATACGCAGAAACACTTGAATAATCTGCATTAAGATTTAATAAAAACGCAGGATACAAAACCTACTAATTCCATCATTTCCATGAATTCCATTTACTCCAGGTATAAACTCTTGATCAGATTATAGGAATGTTAGGCCAATCAAGGATTGCTCAGCTGAACACAACTTCCAAATATTTTGAATACTAGCAGAGAACTGCACCATATATCATACTACTAGAAATTCAGAAACCTCATTAAAGATACACCACAACGAACATCCCGTATATCCTCAACACAGAAATACTACACAGAAGTTAAATTCATGGCACTCAGACAACCAATACAAGATGACAACTACACTTGGTGCTGCACGTAGGTGGACTGGCAAAGGCGTGACTGCAAATTTGACTTTGTTCAATTTACAAAAAAAAATTATAGCATTTGTAACTATTTGAATGATGAAAGAACTATGACAGTTTGCGTCTAAAATGGAACCTACCTGAATGGGCACCGGGTCCTTGGGAAACCCTGGCATAACTCCTGGTATAAGCTGGTGTAACTGGTATAAAATAGGAGATGGCTGCTAATGCTCCAACAATCTTTGAAGTGAGGACAGGACAAAACCTACCCGCTAGACACCCAAAGGAAGAAGTCTAAATATTTTCCATAAGACTGACAAATCAAGAGAAAACCACCCAATTTCGGGACTTTCCAACGTGCAAACTATACTACCAGGATGCCTTGCATTTGTGACAGAGAAAGGCACAAGTAAGACAAAAGACTGCATTATAACATGTTTTCTGAGGTAGGATGAGCAAGGCAGTTTGAAAGCTTGCCAACAGTTATAGTTCATAATAGTACAGAAGTGATCTGGGTTTTGCCTGGAAAAACAGGCAGAGCACCATAAGGTATCCATAAGCAGAGCTGCAGCAGTCTTCGGAACAGCGTAGATCAGTTATTTACCTTTCTTCACAGAAACTGGGCTGATGCCAAGCTTATTCAAGCAAAATTCAAGGGCACATTACAGAATTTTGATGCTCTGGTGAGGGGCAAAGATTTGTCAGCATGTGGAGTACACTGGCTTCAGAAAGGTTAATACCACTATCCTGAAATGCTCCAAAAAGGTAAAAGAAACCCCCAATATTTACTGCTACAGAAAACAACATACAATCCATACAAAAACTATGTGACAGATATGACTCAAAAACTGGAATAAGAACCATAAATCCCATTTAGTCGTGTGCCAGGTACTGAGATTGTGTTTTATGTCAGCACTGTGCTTCCCATCGCAAGCTGCATATCAAGCTTAGAAATTGCTTTTTCCCTAATGAATTTTGAAAGATACTGGAAAAAAGTCTGTATTTTAGCTTTCTTCTTGAGCTCTTATCCATCCTTAGGAGTTACACATAAAATTACAGAAATATCTTCTCTCAGAAATTTGAAAGGAGGCACAATCTGACCGAGAACGACAGCGTTATCTGCTGAAAAGTCAGACCCAAAACCAGAGAATGTCAAATCATCTACCAGCGGCATTCACCTGCTAGTACAGGAAATAATCCCCAGACATGCTGTGCCAGCTCGCCTTGCTCACTAGATCACAGTTGCAGTTTAACAACAAACTGTTCCTGGAAATGTGGCTGGGTGACACAGGAGCCCCCTGCACCTCCCCTGCTGAATAAAGACCCAGGCCAAAAGGATTCTAGGGAGAACTTAAGACATCAAGAGGCTTACAGGTATTTTCAGAGAGTACTTTCCGCCCAGTTATCGCCTGCTACCGGGAACAAGACCATGCTCATGTAATAATTAAACATCACTTGAACAAAATAGTTCCCACTAACTCCAATAAAGCAAAGACAATCACAAGCATTTTTCTATTTTATTTTCCACACTCTTCACTCCGTACCTTCAGTGCTGACACTGCTCGCTTGCCTTCCAGTCACTGGGCAACCAACAGTACCCGTAACAATCACCCTGACAGCTTTCGTTGGGGGGGGGTGGGTGGGGTGGGAATAATTGTTTTCAATTAAACATTTACTATTATTTCAGGTGGTGCTCTGAAGAAGCCTACCTTTTGCTTTGCTTCCTGGTTCACACTGTTAGCATTGGTCTCAGCACAGCTTTTTGTTAGCAGCAATGCAGCAAAACCACATTTTTCTGGTTTTCAGCAACAGAATACAACTATTTTCCTTTTAGGTATTTTAAGGATTTTAAAGTAAATTCTCTACCAACTTCCTGGCAGACTTGGTGCTTCTTGACAGTGTTATGTTAAACTGAAAACATCAGCACTAAAAAGCAACATTTAACACGCCTCTTCTTCCCAAGAAGTTATTTAACTGCTGCTCAGACAACTAGTACGCTGCACCCAGCAATAGCAAGCGCACAGATCTATGCCAGGATTAATCACACTCCTCTCAGAATGAGACGTACTGCTATTACCCCAGTTACTCAAAAACATTTGAGCCATGCTACATCCGATTTCCCCTTGTTTATGCTGTCAGTTCATTTGATGTATTTGTGCTTTGTTTGCATCTCCAGATTCTCCTTGCACAGAAGGCAGCACACAGAATTACTGCCCATGATGGTGGAGGAGTCCTGCTGCACACTGCAGTGCAAAGCAGCTAGGCAATAGCTGTAGGAGACTCTTACACCCTTACGGTGTTCCTGTAAGCAGTTCTCATCAGGAAGCACGAGCCGCTCCTTGAGACCAGGCACAAGCTGCATTATGCCACTGGGAACAAAAAGCCGAGCACAAAAATCCCAACTTCAGTCTTCGGTCTCTTCTAGAAAACCAAGCCATCAGTGGTGGGTTGCAAAGACGACTTGCAGAACATGTACATCACACGATTGAGGACTAAAACCCCACCATGAACCATATGGGGAAGGTTATCTCATGGAAAGTTCTGGGCACCCTAAAAATAAATTGCGTTTACAATAACGCATAAAGACTTCTCACCAGTTAAAAGCTGAAGTGCCAAGTACACGTACCCAGCAAGAGAGCGTCTACCACCCTTTTGTCACTCCTCCCTCCACAAGGAAAGCATTGGCAGAACTCCCTGCAGTACTCCTGTGTACCGTATGTGCCATCTGATCACACTTCCCAGGTTTAATACTTCTCTCCTAAGCAAGCTGCTCAAGAGGTCTGCCCCTACCCCTTTTGAATACAGTGTGAAATTTTGAACATCACGCATCTTTATGCCATCCCAAGGCTTTTAATCGTCCATGCCTCCACCCTGGGCTGAGATGAGGCTGACCCAAGACCAGGAAAGGATCAAGTAATCTACACTGAAATGCTGAATCTAGAGGCTATATCCTGCATAGGTACACTGATCCCCCCTAGAGATGCTCTCTAGGGGCGATCACCACTTGACATGGGCAGCTGCAACTTGTAACATAGCAAGAAACTACCCAATTGCTCATAGTGCCAGCGTAGCAAGAGGGCATGCTAAGCCTGCTTAGGGTACAATAGAGAAAAAATAGAAACTGGTAAGATAAATTGGTTGGGTCAGGGAAGAAGCTGGTTGACAGTCTTAGGGCCATTATCTCCGAGTGCCTGTGGAAGATGGATGAGGTTTCCAATAACTGAAAGACAACAAACACTCCTGGGGAACTGAAGAAAAGCAGGGCTGGGGATGCAGATACCAAAACATTGTACATGCCTAAAAGGTGACAAATCACTTTTAGGTGTCACCTTAAGAGTGATAAACTGCTACTAACTACAGCAGTGTCAGGATTAAAAACTAAGAAACAAGCAGCTTCTTTCTGGGACAGGTAACAACTGGGCAGACAGGAGAAAGAAGAGATGCATCACCCCACTCAGTGACGCAAACCTGAGTATACTGAGTCTTGTTATTGTTAATATCCAAATTGGAATTCACTCAAATCTAATCAAAACTTACACATTTTGATACAAACATTCAGGTCGTGTCAAAACGATTTTTGCCAGAATCTTTCTAGACCCTGTAAAATTATCTATCGATTTCAACTTGAATGAAAAGTGTGCTTGTTAAATTTGCTGATGTTGCCAGCTAAGTGCAGAACAGCATTAAAATTCAAAAGTGGTCCTGACAACAGAACAATGCATCAAAAAATTTGGGATACAATTCAAAGGGTGAGTAAAGAAGGCATTAACTGTACAAACGCAAGACTTGAGTGACTTCCTATGCAGCTGTTCAATCATCATTTCTGGGTGATGACAGATCACAGACTGTATGAATCTGTGTCCTACTGTTTGAAAAAAAGCAAGTTTCATCCTGAGATATTTACAGAAACCTCATACACAGAAAAATGCAAAATAATGAGTGCTGACTAGAGTAGAGATGACTGGGCAGAAAGGAAGGGCAAGTATTACAAATAGTCCTCACACTTTTCCACACTGCTACAAAGAAGAAAATGGAAAGACATGAAATTAAAAGCACAACACATGAAATTATGGAAGAGACCTTTTAGCTACATGAGAAACTAGTATGTTCCATCTGGGGCCAAGAGGCAATTAGACTTTGAGGAGTCTCATTTTACCACAAGGATCTTAAGGGAGGTCTCTCCCTTGAGAGTACACTGAAAACATCAAATTCCAAAAATCTTCACTGTCCGCTTTCTGGAATCTTAAAATAAGCGAGGGCTACAGCAGCTGAACAGTCTCACAAGCATCCAGTATGAATCACATTAAAATATACCACAATATTTTCTATTTTCCTAGATCTACTCTAGCTCCTATAGCACAGTAGAACTATATTCCAAAGATACTGAATTATTTGGAGCATTTACTGTCCTTCAGGGTCACTACAAGAGCATAGCAGTTACCCCTATGATAAAATATAAATTCTCTTCTCTATGGCACATAGTCTGACCTTGCTACAATGAAGCTCCATGGGACTGAGAAAAATTGCTGCATAGCAGGACATTCTCTGACACAGAGATTTTGTAGCTTGTTGTACCAGAATAAAGAAGGACCCAATTTGACTCAAACATGTTATATCTAGTATTTTTGAGTCTTACTTCATATTGAAAGAATACTGTTTAAGCATCGACAAAAAAAGAAAAATCAATAAAGAAATAAAATGCATGGTTGTACATAGGATACAGCAGAGAATGACTGATACAAACTCCTCACATATTCTACCAAGTCTTATTAAACAGGCAAAAAAAAAAAAAAAAAGAGTTCACACTGTTAGGATTCTTTCAAAGAGGGTCGGCTATTAGCAGGTCTTGTTACAGAGCATCGAGTAATTCATTGTATGCATGATCTCTCTTGTGTCCTCTGAAAATTTATGGTGTAACACCTCATGGCAAAAACAGTGCTGGCAAAACAGTGCCACTGCCTCTGAAGAATGATGTCCTACACACAAAAGCAATGGGAAGATCATGGGTGTAACGTGCAGAATTTTAAAAACAGTGCTATTGCACAGCTTACACAAAGTGCGCAGAAACACTGAGCTCCATTTCATCTGTTTGGAGGAATTTTGAAGATGAATCTCTGTTCAGTCTTGTATAGAAGTAGCTTAAAATATTTTAAAGCCTTCTTTTAATGGGAGCAGGGAGTGAGACATATCCTGTATCCTATATTTTGGGTATTCCCAGAACACGAGGACAGTTGTTCTGGGGAGTATTCAGGCGATGCTTGGATGTTCCTTGTAAGAGCCACATTCACTGGCTTTCCGTACAGACAAGGATAACTCTACTGAAAGGTTAAGGTTACGGTTACGGGCTGTTCCGCACAATGTGAACAAAGCAAGAAGTCCCACTGTCTCTGAAGAATGATGTCCTACACACAAAAGCAATGGGAAGATCATGGGTGTAACGTGCAGAATTTTAACAAGGTTTTCAGAACAGCCTTTGTGATGTTGGTTACATTTTTATTTTTCTCTTCCTGAAGAAGCACGGATGTTTTGAAAATGGAGCGCTGCAAGCCTTAAGCACCATTTCCAACTGTGGTATGCAGAGAGGAAAAGCTACCTCGACTTTGAAGTTTGACTGGACACTTACATTTAACATTAGTCAGACTTACTAAATTCTGTGATGTAGTTAATTGCAATGGAACAGAATTTCTTTTACAAAGAGTTCATCTATTTCAAGCTCAGTGGTTTTTAAACGTTCTATCAGACATGCACATTTGTTGCGTTGGGAAGTCACCTTGAGGGAGTAAGCAGGCTGAGGAAACCGGGAATGAAGAGATGCAATTAGTGATGATGAACTGGTCTTATTACCATAGAAGACTGAAGTTCAAGACTTGATCTGTGTCGTAAGTGAAGAATCAATCTGATTAATTTTGCCAATATCCATTCTTCGGAAACAGTTTTTCATTACTGCTCAAGAAAAAGCCCTGACCTGACGAGTGAGAGCATTAACCAGAGCAGCTTAGGAAGCCAACACTACCCGAGACCTATTGGCCCTTTAGACCCATCTCCTGACCACAGAAAGCTTTCAGAGATCCCTTTTGTTCATGACAAAGGCCTGTTTCACAGACACTTCCTGCAAAGTCTCTTAAAAAACCCTGCCAGAGTACTACTAGATAATAATTCAAGAGTAAGATGATGGGAATGGGGGGTTCCTCCCCTCTTTCTGCAAGTCAGAAAGTAGTTTTCCATTCAAGAATGATTTTGAAGGAACCATACCACATGTACAGATATAGCAACATAGTCTATTACAAGTCCTTATCAAAAGTGACAAGTTCAAGGCATGAACATTACAACATCTTAAAACCTTTCAGCATAAATGAATGGCTAAAAAGTTCTGAATGACTTTGCTCAGGAGGTGGACATCACTATGTGCTCCATCTGACCTCACTAATAATCATTCAAGCTTCAAATTTGCTACTAAAGTCTCCGTTGTAAGCAATTACTGCCTCTGTGCAAAAATGTTAATTTCATGCTCTGTAAACACATCTCCTTGTGAAAGACCAGCCTGCCCATAAAGATTGCTTTTGACAGCCTGGTGACCATCTCCTGCAGCAAGTGCCTGAAGCATCTTTCCATAGGTAGCAACATCTGTTCTCCCCTCTGTAAAGGAGAGGACATACAGGGATGACACCTTTACAGGTGAGCCACATATAATGACCTCTGTAAAAGGGAGATGGAGAGTTTTGGCATTTCCTTAAAACAGAATAACTTAACTTTGTAAAATTAAAGACAACAGCAATGGCTTTCAAGTAGCTGTAATTTGTCATAACATTTAATCAACTAACCTGTTGTGGAAAACATCACCTCTGCAGTGCTGCTCTGAGGAGAAAGATGAATGGAAGATAAAGGCTGTGGTAAGAAAGATGGCTTTTTAAGTAAAAGTGGAACTGCAAGAGGAAGGATGGTTGTCAAGCTTCAGGAAAAAAACCCACCATGCTGTTTACCAAAACTAGCAGTAAAAAGTAGGCAGATTATTTAGCCCAAACCAAAGTCAGCCACATGCAAACCTGTGAGCAACCTCTCCCCATGACATCACGGAACATGATGCTACATGGCAAGCTTTTTTTTGTCCAAGAATGTTAGCCTGAATCACAAACTAAATCCATGAAATATATACAGTCCTAGTTTTGGATGTCGGTACATGCAAGACTGCTGGGAGACAAGCTACATATTTTAAGGCAATATAAAATGCAAGTAAAATGCTACATATGAAAGTTACCACCTTTGCTAGAAAGGCAAGAGAATCATAAATATGCCAGGCATTTAATGCTAGGAAGCAACTCAACTTTGAATAATTTTATGCTATTAAGAGATGCACACTGAATATGGACTCAGATCACTTCATAATTCATATCTAACACATACTAAAAGTCAGCCTTGGTATTGCATAGCAATAGAGTGGTCTTTCAGATGCATCTAAATTCACTTCAACATACATGCAGAGCAATGAAATACTTTTACCCCTCCTCAAGCTTTCACTTCTCTCTGAGCATCGCTTCACAGATGCCTTCAAGTAGATCTATTTTCTCATGTCTCATATTATAAAATATTCTGGGGGCCATTAAGTGAACTAGTCCTTTTTACTCCTCATAACATCTCTTGAAACTTGAAGTAACAAGCAAAGAGACTTCAAGATTTAAGTGTCCATATGACGCTCCCAGATTAGGAAATATTTATGTATTTCCATAAATTTACCACTGTGCAAAAAGGCAAGACAAGTTCACCATCCCAGAAAACATAAGCCAGAGAAGCTGCCTATTATGAATTATAGAAGTAAAAAGCTCAGATAAGTGTCAACGTTTCAGTAATCCCATTTAGGACAGCTACTCAGAAGCAGCCTACATAGGACTGGATTTTCACAAATTACATTGGTAGGAGGAAGGACCATAACACTTACTGTAACGATGAAATGTCAATCTTGCCAAAAGTAAAAAATAAAATTCTTATTACATGCAATTTAGTGGAATTACTTCCCAACTCGCACAATATAACAAACAAAATCAAGGCTGCTATGTACTTTCAAGTAAAACTAATCTTAGATTGATAAATCCTGACACTTTTGTCCATGGTCTGAAGTAAATCCTTGAAATTCTTTGAGCAGGCGAGACCAGCAGCCTCTTTCCTCTACACAGCTCAGCAAAAACAGTTCGCTGAATTACACTGCTATTCTATACTCATCATCTTTGGGAGCAAAGCTCAGTTAAAAGGCTTTTTTCGTGTTTCAAATCCAGCTTGTCTCATCGATCTAGTTTACAGTAGGTCCCCATCCAGAGCTGTACCAGCACAACAGAGGGGAAGAGAGCTGCAAAATGGGGGCATCATCAAATTCCCTCTATCAGCAAGACAATTTGTATTGAAGCCCTCCTTAACACACACTGTTTGGTTACTGGATCGTTATTCATCAGGCAGTAGAGCATATTCAGGCAATTAACTAAATATTCTTCCTGCTATCTCTACCACTCACAAAGTCAAATTCACACTTTCATACTCCCTCATACAGGAACACATATCAATCTCCACTTTCCCCCAACTTTCAGGCTTATTGAACCAAAGAGGTTAAAAACTTTTCAAAGTAGAAAGCCGCTTATGTAAAAAAAAAGGGAAACCTCAGTGCCAGCCTTAAAGGATAAATGCTTATTAGTAGGTGGGAAATTCAACGCATTTTTGGCTGGTTAGTACACCTAGTTCTAACATCTGCGGACAGCTGAATCTAATTGGTTGCTGCAATTTAAACCACCATCCCTATACAAAACTTTAACCAGGCACTTGCTTTAGTTTTCAGAACTGCATCAAACCCATTTTAATATCAGTGACAGCCAAAGAAGATCCCGATTAAACAACGACTCCACAGCAACACCGTTCAAGTAATCTTCTTTGCAAGCTTCAGAAAGATCACTGCATGCAAAAAAACCCCAATGCTCATGCAGTTAAAAGTCTTCATCACTTAATCCTCCATCCTCAGTAAGAACAATTCTGACTGTCTGGAACAATTTACATAGCAGCTCTCACTACAGTAAGCTAAACATTTCATCCAAGAAGGTAAAGTATGAAGAAACTATAGTACATGGTGGTTATGTGGGAAAATCAAATACTTTAATGTCCAAAATTCCTTTAAATGCATTTTCAAAAAGCAGCAGTTGTTTTTGACAAGCCAAGATATTCCACTTAGACCACAGGGAGGAGAAACCACCCCTTAAAGTTAAACAGAAGCCAACTTTCTGCTAGTTTCCATTAAGGATAGGATCATTTTCTTTTCCTTACAAGAAGATGCAAGCCAAAGTTCATAGCTACTATAGCCTTCAAAGTATTCAGATCAATCTTCCGAGTGCTGCATAAAAATACTGCATGCTTTTGACTGATGTTTCGGAAAATGAACTGTGGCTTGTTTTTTAAATCAGAAATGCGAGGACTTTGGACTCTATACACAGTACAGAGAAGGGACCTCTGAGTGTAAGTATGTTAAGACAGCGGCAGCTGAGGGGCACATACTATCTTTGCTATTTTTCTGATGAAGTCATGGCAAGAAACCAGAGCAAGCTCTAGAGGCAGTGGAAACATCCTGGGAGACTGGGGAAAAACTTCTTTGTGGCTCAGGTGAGCAACCTTCAACATAAACTTTCTTAATAATAATTTAGAATAATAGAATCATAGAATTGTTTAG
>NW_009187567.1:0-213 GCF_000690835.1 Fulmarus glacialis
ACCCTCTGCTACAGGGCCAGGGGCTGCGGGCTGCCGGCAAACGGAGGAAAAAACTGCAAAAAAGAGCGGGTGAGCAAAGACACCCCCTTTTCCCAAACCCCCCAAACCTTCCCTGAACCCCCCAAAATCCTCCTGATCTCCCCCAAACTGAGACCGTTCCCCTCCCCGCAGAGAAAATCGCCACGAAGCTTTCGAAGACGCTGGAGGCGGGCA
>NW_009187567.1:643-918 GCF_000690835.1 Fulmarus glacialis
CCCTCCCTAGCCTCCCCCCTCCCCTATAGGGCAGCCTATGTCCCACCTTGACACTCAATGAGCCCCCCCAACCCTGCAGAGCACCCCAAAAGCCACCCTTAATCCCCATCACTGCACCCCAAGGTCCCACTGCTCCCCAAAACCCTCTATACACCCGCAAAAGGAACAGTGTCACCTGCTGTGTCCCCCCCCCAAGTTGCCCGTCTTACCTCTCACGGCGTCCTCAGCTGCGCAGACGGGTGATGAAGGCCTCCCTAGGGTTGTGGGGTGCAGGG